>NC_143039.1:79861114-79866114 GCF_057628025.1 Oncorhynchus mykiss
ACTCTATACACCACTCTAGACACCACTATAGACCACTCGATACACCACTCTAGACACCACTATAGACTCCGCTCTATACACCACTCTAGATTATACTCTATACACCACTCTATACACCACTCTATACACCACTCTATACACCACTCTATACACCACTATAGACAGCACTCTATACACCACTCTATACACCCCTCCAGACACCACTCTAGACACCACTCTAGACACCACTCTAGACACCACTCTATACATTACTATAGACACCACTCTATACACCACTCTAGATTCTACTCTATACAACACTCTATACACCACTCTATACACCACTCTAGATTCTACTCTATACACCACTCTATACACCACTCTAGATTCTACTCTATACAACACTCTGTACACCACTCTATACACCACTCTAGATTCTACTCTATACACCACTCTATACACCACTCTATATTCTACTCTATACACCACTCTATACACCACTCTAGATTCTACTCCACACACCACTCTATACACCACTCTATACACCACTCTAGATTATACTATATACAACACTCTAGACACACTCTAGATTCTACTCTATACAACACTCTATACACCACTCTAGACACCACTCTATACACCAATCTAGATTCTATTATATACACCACTCTATACACCACTCTAGCCACCACTCTAGATTCTACTCTATACAACACTCTAGACACCACTCTAGACATCACTCTATACGCAACTCTAGATTCTACTCTATACACCACTCTATACACCATTCTAGACACCACTCTATACACCACTCTATACGCTACTGAAGATTCTACTCTATACAACACTCTAGATTCTACTCTATACACCACTATAGACACCACTATATACACCACTCTAGACACCACTCTAGACACCACTATAGACACCAATATAGACACCACTCTATACACCACTCTAGACACCACTCTACACACAACTCTGGACACTACTCTAGACACCACTCTATACACCACTATAGACACCACTCTATACACCACTCTATACACCACTCCAGACACCACTCTAGACACCACTCTAGACACCACTCTATACACCACTCTGGACACTACTCTAGACACCACTCTATACACCACTATAGACACCACTCTATACACCACTCTATACACCACTATAGACACCACTCTCTACACCACTCTAGATTCTACTCTATACAACACTCTATACACCACTCTAGATTCTACTCTATACAACACTCTATACACCACTCTAGATTCTACTCCATACACCACTCTATACACCACTCTAGATTCTACTCTATACAACACTCTATACACCACTCTAGATTCTACTCTATACAACACTCTATACACCACTCTAGATTCTACTCCATACACCACTCTATACACCACTCTAGATTCTACTCTATACAACACTCTATACACCACTCTAGATTCTACTCTATACACCACTCTATACACCACTCTATATTCTACTCTATACACCACTCTATACACCACTCTAGATTCTACTCTACACACCACTCTATACACCACTCTATACACCACTCTAGATTCTACTCTATACACCACTCTAGACACCACTCTGGATACCACTCTATACGCCACTCTAGATTCTACTGTATACAACACTCTATAGACCACTCTATACACCACTCTTGATTCTACTCTATTCACCATTCTATACACCACTCTAGACACCACTCTAGACACCACTCTATACGCCACTCAAGATTCTACTCTATACACCACTCTAGATTCTACTCTATACAACACTCTATACACCACTCTATACACCACTCTAGATTCTACTCTATACACCACTCTATACACCACTCTAGATTCTACTCTATACAACACTCTGTACACCACTCTATACACCACTCTAGATTCTACTCAATACACCACTCTATACACCACTCTATATTCTACTCTATACACCACTCTATACACCACTCTAGATTCTACTCCACACACCACTCTATACACCACTCTATACACCACTCTAGATTATACTATATACAACACTCTAGACACACTCTAGATTCTACTCTATACAACACTCTATACACCACTCTATACACCACTCTAGACACCACTCTATACACCACTCTAGATTCTATTATATACACCACTCTATACACCACTCTAGCCTCCACTCTAGATTCTACTCTATACAACACTCTAGACACCACTCTAGACATCACTCTATACGCAACTCTAGATTCTACTCTATACACCACTCTATACACCATTCTAGACACCACTCTATACACCACTCTATACGCTACTGAAGATTCTACTCTATACAACACTCTAGATTCTACTCTATACACCACTATAGACACCACTATATACACCACTCTAGACACCACTCTAGACACCACTATAGACACCAATATAGACACCACTCTATACACCACTCTATGCACCACTCTAGACACCACTCTAGACACAACTCTATACACTACTCTAGACACCACTCTATACACTACTATAGACACCACTCTATACACCACTCTATACACCACTCCAGACACCACTCTAGACACCACTCTAGACACCACTCTATACACCACTCTAGGCACCACTCTATACACCACTATAGACACCACTCTATACACCACTCTAGATTCTACTCTATACAACACTCTATACACCACTCTAGATTCTACTCTATACAACACTCTATACACCACTCTATACACCACTCTAGATTCTACTCCATACACCACTCTATACACCACTCTAGATTCTACTCTATACAACACTCTATACACCACTCTAGATTCTACTCTATACACCACTCTATACACCACTCTATATTCTACTCTATACACCACTCTATACACCACTCTAGATTCTACTCTACACACCACTCTATACACCACTCTATACACCACTCTAGATTCTACTCTATACACCAATCTAGACACCACTCTGGATACCACTCTATGCGCCACTCTAGATTCTACTGTATACAACACTCTATAGACCACTCTATACACCACTCTTGATTCTACTCTATTCACCATTCTATACACCACTCTAGACACCACTCTAGACACCACTCTATATGCCACTCAAGATTCTACTCTATACAACACTCTATACACTCTCTATACACCACTCTATACACCACTCTAGATTCTACTCTATACACCACTCTATACACCACTCTAGATTCTACTCTATACACCACTCTATACACCACTATATACATCACTCTAGACACCACTCTATACACCACTCTAGAATCTACTCTATACACCACTCTAGATTCTACTCTATACAACACTCTATACACCACTCTATACACCACTCTAGATTCTACTTTATGCACCACTCTAGACACCACTCTGTATACCACTCTTTACCCCACTCTAGATTATACTCTATAAACCACTCTATACACCACTCTAGACAACACTCTATACACCACTCTATACACCACTCTAGACACCTCTCTATACGCCACTCAAGATTCTACTCCATACAACACTCTATACACCACTCTTTACACCACTCTTGATTCTACTCTATACAACACTCCATAAACCACTCTATACACCACTCCAGATTCTACTCTATACACCACTCTAGACACTAATCTTGACACCACTCTATACCCCACTCTAGATTCTACGCTATACACCACTCTATACACCAATCTAGACACCACTCTAGACACCACTCTATATGCCACTCAAGATTCTACTCTATACACCACTCTAGATTCTACTCTATACAACACTCTATACACCACTCTATACACCACTCTAGATTCTACTCTATACATCACTCTAGACACCGCTCTAGACACCACTCTATACTCCACTCTAGATTCTACTCTATACACCACTCTAGATTCTACTCTATACAACACTCTATACACCACTCTATACACCACTCTAGATTCTACTCTATACATCACTCTAGACACCGCTCTAGACACCACGCTATACTCCACTCTAGATTCTACTCTATACACCACTCTATACACCACTCTAGACACCACTCTATACACCACTCTAGATACCACTCTAGACACCACTCTAGACACCACTCTATACACCACTCTATACACAACTCTATACACCACTCTAGACACCACTCTATACGCCACTTTAGACACCACTCTAGATGCCACTCTAGACACCACGCTATTCACCATTCTAGACTATAGATGCCACTCTTGATGCCACTCTAGACTCTAGACACAACTCTAGACACCACTCTAGACTCTAGACACCACTCTAGACACCACTCTAGACGCCAATCTAGACTCAAGACACCACTCTAGATACCACTCTATACACCACTCTAGACACCACTTTAGACACCACTATAGACACCACTCCAGACACCACAATATACACCACTCTAGACTCTAGACACCACTCGATACACCACTATAGACACCACTCTAGACACCACTCTATACACCCCTCTAGACACCACTCTATACACCACTCTATACACCACTATAGACACCACTCTAGACACCACTCTATACACCACTCTAGACGCCACTCTAGACAACACTCTAGACACCACAACATAAACCACTCTATACACCACAATATACACCACTCTAGACTCTAGACACCACTCTAGACGCCACTCTAGACACCACTCTAGATGCCACTCTAGACACCACGCTATTCACCACTCTAGACTCTAGACACCACTCTAGACACCACTCTAGACACTAGACACCACTCTATACACAACTCTAGACACCACTCTAGACTCTAGACACCACTCTAGACACCCACTAGACACCACTCTAGACGCCACTCTATACACCACTCTAGACACCACTCTATACACCACTCTAGATTCTATTATATACACCACTCTAGACACCACTTTAGACACCACTCTAGACACCACTCTTGACACCACTCTAGACACCCACTAGACACCACTCTAGACGCCAATCTAGACTCAAGACACCACTCTAGACACCACTCTAGACACCACTCTAGATACCACTCT
>NC_143039.1:79871114-79898614 GCF_057628025.1 Oncorhynchus mykiss
TTTAACAGCTATGCAGGCCATGAGAACACGAACGGTAGAGCTACGTTTGAGAACCCCATGTACGACCGCAACATCCAGCCCACCGACATCCTGGCCAGCGAGACAGAGTTTACAGTCAGCACAGTGTGCACGGCGGTATAGCCACTGTTTCCTCCAGAGGTGAGACTGTGTGCGTGTGCGTGTGCGTGTGTGTGTGTGTGTGTTTTTAAATCAGCTCTGTACGTAGAGACCAACATTGTGTGCAGGTTTTTGTTCCATCCTAACACATCTGACTCATTCCTAGTAAAGGAATCATTGTTTGCCTCTGAATCAGTCTCTGTTCATACTAAACTGACAACGATCATAGAGCCATGTGACAGACGCAGTCCTACAGAATACACACACAGTACCAGTCAAAAGTTTGGACACACACTATTCCCTATATAGTGCACTACTATAGACCAGAACCCTATTCCCTATATAGTGGTACTACTATAGACCAGAACCCTATTCCCTATATAGTGGTACTACTATAGACCAGAACCCTATTCCCTATATAGTGTACTACTATAGACCAGAGCCCTATTCCCTATATAGTGGTACTACTATAGACCAGAGCCCTATTCCCTATATAGTGGTACTACTATAGACCAGAGCCCTATTCCCTACATAGTGGTACTACTATAGACCAGAGCCCTATTCCCTATATAGTGGTACTACTATAGACCAGAGCCCTATTCCCTATATAGTGGTACTACTATAGACCAGAGCCCTATTCCCTATATAGTGTACTACTATAGACCAGAGCCCTATTCCCTATATAGTGGTACTACTATAGACCAGAGCCCTATTCCCTATATAGTGGTACTACTATAGACCAGAGCCCTATTCCCTACATAGTGGTACTACTATAGACCAGAGCCCTATTCCCTATATAGTGGTACTACTATAGACCAGAGCCCTATTCCCTATATAGTGGTACTACTATAGACCAGGGCCCTATTCCCTATATAGTGACTGGTCTTCTGCTTCTTCTTCTTCTCTATCAGGATGTTTCCTAGACATTTTTTATTCACACCCAAAGTTCAATGGTCAAATCACAGATTTCAAGGTTTATGAATTCAAGCAGAGCAACACGATTGTGTGTCTCTAACCATGTTTCTCTTTTCTTTTCTCTTCATGTCTCATCACCACTTTCTCACCATCCTCTTTTATCATCCTACCTGCCTCCTCTATATATTCCTCATCTCTGTCTCTGTCTTTATCTCTGTGTCTCTGTGTCTGTGTCTCTCTCTCTCTCTCTGTGTCTCTCTCTCTGTATCTCTCTCTCTGTTTCTCTCTCTGTGTCTCTCTCTGTCTCTGTGTCTCTCTCTCTGTGTCTCTCTCTGTGTCTCTCTCTGTCTCTGTCTCTCTCTCTCTCTCTCTCTCCCCCCCACCCCACTCTCTCTCCCTCTCTGTCTCTCTCTCTCTGTCTCTCTGTCTCACACTCTCACTCTCTCTCTCTCTCTCTCTCTCTCTCTCTCTCACTCATTCTCTCTCACTCTCCATCTTCTGTCTCCCATCACCCACCTTACAGGCAGAGGGAGTGTAAAGTCAGGAGACCCACCCATGCCGAGCCCCCTTTACGAGAAAGACCCTCATCTAACTGGCCAGAGGGAAAAGGAGATGTTTTTATACAGACTACAATACATTTAAAGATAAGAAAATAAGAAAACTGAACCCACTGACGGTGACAACAGCGTGGTCTTTACATGGTCTCCTTGCTACTTTAACTCTCCGAGGAACTCCTGTCTGCCTGGGCAGGTTGAACTACGCTGTGGTCCTAGATGACCGTCTATCTATTTTTCTTCAAAAACTCCAAAGGGAATTTTACGGTCGACTTTCAGCAGAGATATTGGCTTGTAGCAGCTGATACACAGGTGGCTTTGAGAGGACAAGAACCAGTCAGTGTTAGCAGCTTGCTGTGTACCGACAAAACCTGGCATGGACTATTTCCAACTGGACCAAACTGGATCTAACTGGATCTAACTGGACCTAACTGGACCAAACTGGATCTAACTGGACCAAACTGGACCCAACTGGACCCAATTGGATCTAACTGGACCCAACTGGACCCAACTGGACCCAACTGGACCCAACTGGATCTAACTGGACCCAACTGGACCCAACTGGACCTAACTGGATCTAACTGGACCCAACTGGATCTAACTGGACCCAACTGGACCCAACTGGATCTAACTGGACCCAACTGGACCCAACTGGACCCAACTGGACCTAACTGGATCTAACTGGATCCAACTGGATCTAACTGGACCCAACTGGACCTAACTGGATCTAACTGGATCCAACTGGATCTAACTGGACCCAACTGGACCAAACTGGATCTAACTGGATCTAACAGGACCTAACTGGACCTAACTGGACCCAACTGGACCCAACTGGACCTAACTGGATCCAACTGGACCTAACTGGATCTAACAGGACCTAACTGGATCTAACTGGACCCAACAGGACCTAACTGGATCTAACAGGACCTAACTGGATCTAACAGGACCTAACTGGATCTATGCGTCATGATAAAGGCACTCTGGACTGCTTGCTTTCTTGGACAAGTACTTAATGATTAGGCCCCATTTTCTTCCTGACCGTTGGTTTTAATCGCCTCCGGAAGTTTCCTCTGAGGCGTTGACACACTGTGGCTGCAGGAAGATTACAGTGGGATGCGAATATCAGTATTGCTTTTGACACTCTTCCTGTTTTATCAAGAGGAGATTCTGCTTGCTAAGGTCACGATGTCAGGAGTAGAGGTTAAGAGTTAGCTCAGGAAGGCTGCTGGGAAAGTAATTAGTGAGGATATTGTGTGTGTGTGTGTGTGTGTGTGTGTGGGGGGGGGGGGGGGTTCATTGGCTACATCAGCAATCCAAAGCATATCTCTTGTTTTTGACACCAATAAATCAAAAATAGTATTTTATGAACGAGCCGTCCTAGATTCCACAGATCACTGTAGATAATATCTCTGACGATGACTCTAGAACACAGATCACTATAGATAATATCTCTGACGATGACTCTAGAACACAGATCACTATAGATAATATCTCTGAAGATGACTCTAGAACACAGATCACTATAGATAATATCTCTGAAGATGACTCTAGAACACAGATCACTATAGATAATATCTCTGAAGATGACTCTAGAACACAGAGTGGTTTCTACAAAAGACAGACTGATACTGTAATAACAGAGTGGTTTCTACACCAGACAGACTGATACTGTAACGAGAGGGTGTTTTGTAACCTTCAAACCACCTCTCAAGGCCCTGAACCAACTCTACATGGACATACTAAAACAACAATATGTTCTGAAATGACACTGGTTGTGTTACAGTCTGTTCTCCCTGTGAATGTTGTGAGGGCCAGTCACTTTGCTCACGTCAACCTAGATCTGTCAGTGAAAGGTAGAAATTAAGTGTCGGATCCATCAATGTAGCGAGGGGCCACAGGATGTGTTTCCATGGAGACTCATGGTGCTAGGAAGCACCTGTGTTTTTTTTTTCCAGTGTCAGAACCCAAACATCAAGTCGCACAGAACAGAACATCGATGTTGCATTGACCAACAGATGATGTCGTGTCACACGGTGTTCTTCTGCGACAGCAAAGTCTACTCTTGGTTGTCACTCTCTCTTGGACTGACCTGCAGAGACGGTAAAGGAACTGGCAATGACTCACCAGTCACCATGCTTGCTGATAGAAACAAGAATAATGACTACTCAACTGGTCAATCTGTACTGTCTGTGAACCTGGACGCTAGGACATGATCAATGAACCAGGACGCTAGGACATTATCAATGAACCTGGAGGCTAGGACATTATCAATGAACCTGGACGCCAGGACATGATCAATGAACCAGGACGCTAGGACATGATCAATGAACCTGGACGCTAGGACATGATCAATGAACCTGGACGCTAGGACATTATCAATGAACCTGGACGCTAGGACATTATCAATGAGCCTGGACGCTAGAGTCTAGGCCCACTCAATAACCGGACTAGTCACCTCCTGCTCTGTTGGTCTACTCTCCTCTTCAAGAAGCTCAACTCATCTGTATACAACTGACGAAACAAATCCATTCATTGCTTGACAGAGGTTTTCTCTCCCTTGGATGTTAAGACATAACACGTCACATCACATCACCACAGGTACTGTTCAGTAAGCTCCCTTACATCTCTTCAAACTTTATCACGTTGCTCTATTTTTTTGGCCCTCGGCTCATCATGACAACGTTGCTGAAGGCTCATCATAGCTTTGACAGCAGGGGTATCGGTGGCTTTGCAATTACTCCTGTGCATCTTCAATTGGAAATGATTAATCGGATCATAGCAAAACAGTGTTTACGCTCCGATTCCCCGGCTCCTGCATCATAATCTCCCAATTATCATGGAAGGTTCGGCGAAGGCAAGCAGCTGGGATATCGGCAGGCGGGGACAGACGGGGAGACGACACCCGCTCTGCTTTTCAAACGTTTCAGACGTAAACATCAGCAGAAAAAGACTGTGATCGTGACAGGAAGGGGAGGGGTGAGGGGAGCTGTTCTGAGAGAGTGAATAACGTCTTGTGATGTGAGTGATGGAGTCAAGATGTCAGGGAGAAGAAGAATGATCAGACCAGTGACACTGTGAGATGTGTTCCCCCTAGGGAGGAAGATGGAATATGGGACTGTGGTTAAATTGGTATAGTGTCTGTATCTCCCCTATGAAGACCCTGTCCAGAGATCAGGGCCTCGTTTCCCAGTAGCTAAATCATTTAAGCATTTGGATCAGGGCCTGAAACTAACTTTTAGCCACTCAGATTTTTTTACCAGCCAAAATATTTGTTCACTATAAAACTAAAATAAACCGGATGAGCATGCTTTGTAATGTTTCTAAAATAATAAATGTATCAGTAGTGAGAATTGATGTGGTATTTTGCTCAATGTTATTTCATTTTTTTATGACCTGAGTCTTTTAATCAAAATATCCCAGCTGAGATTAAAATGTTGAGCCCGCCCCCTTTTTAAAGGGCAGGAGGTTACCCTGGCAACCAGGGCACTCAAGCCGCTAGCTCTAGTCCTGTCTGTTAGATAGAGACTCTGATTAGTAGCCAATGCGTCTTCGCTAGCAGTTGAAGAAAACTCAAACATTGAAAAACAACTTAGCTTGTGAAAGAAAACAAAGTAAATTTTGTTCGAGGTGAGATATTATATGATTATTATTATTATAGGTTATTATAGGATTATTATTATTATAGGATTATTATTATTATAGGATTATTATTGTTATGTTTATTATTATAGGTTATTATAGGATTATTATTATTATAGGATTATTATTATGATAGGATTATTATTATTATGATAGGATTATTATTATTATGATATTATTATTATTATTATGATATTATTATTAGGATTAATATATTATAGGATTATTATTATTATAGGTTTATTATTATAGGATTATTATAATAATTATTATTATAGGATTATTATATTATGAGATTATTATATTATAGGATTATTATTATTATAGGATTATTATTATATTGTTATTATTATATGATTATTAATATTATAGGGCTATTATTATTGTAGGGTTATTATTATAGGATTATTATTATAGGGTATATTATTCTATGATATTATATGATTGTTATTCACGGTTATTCTAGGATTATTATTATTTTAGGAGTATTATTATTATAGGATTATTATATTATAGGATTATTATGTTATTATAGGATTATTATTATAGGATTATTATATTATATGATTATTATATTATAGGATTATTATGTTATTATAGGATTATTATTATAGGATTATTATATTATATGATTATTATATTACAGGATTATTATGTTATTATAGGATTATTATTATAGGATTATTATATTATATGATTATTATATTATAGGATATATTATTAACAGTTATTCTAGGATTATTATTATTATTCCAGGATTATTATTATTATTCTAGGAGTATTATATTATAGTTATTCACGGTTATTCTAGGATTATTATTATTTTAGGAGTATTATTATTATAGGATTATTATATTATATGATTATTATATTCTAGGATTATTATTATTATTCCAGGATTATTATTATTATTCTAGGAGTATTATATTATAGGATTTTTATATGATAGGATATATTATTCATGGTTATTATAGGATTATTATTATTATTATTCTGGGATTATTCATTTAGGATGTTATAGGATCATTATAATAGTTATTGTTATTGTTCTAGCATTATTATTGTAGGATTTGTAGCTAGTTCTTTCTGTGCTCTACCTGCTATGAAACAACATGATAGAAACATTTTGCAAGCAGCTACTGAGGCTCAAACTGACTTTTAACTTCACTTTGATTGGTAAACGCAAATTAAATGATTACACTGTAGAGTCCTGACCACCCGCCAACGGGTGAAAGAGGCATCTCACCTGCCAAAATAACATTCTACTTGCATTTGGCAGGTGTCGGATGTTACATTTCCGTCCTCATTATGACGATCGTACCAGATCCGTGGTTATTTGCCAGACAAGGACGTAGAGAGAACGTATACGCTTAAATTAGGATTATTCCACGATTGTGACGACGGATTAAAAATATATATTACCACTATGACGTCTTATTATGTTTCGATTGGCTGATAAATGACATCACTGATCACATGTTGTCACACATCATGGAACACATTCAAAGGGACACATTTGAAGCATCATTTTATACTTTGTCAACTTTTGTATTTGTAGTGAACTTTGATCTGAATTCTGCCAGACAGACAGACTAAATATTGTAATTCTATGTTGAAGATATGCGGAGATATTCTGTGAATACAGTGGAAGGGCAAAAAAAAAGCCCCATGATGCACTTTGGCTGCTTTATGAACGATCTGGATGACTCGTAGATGTGCAACGTTTTTTTTTTAAGGGGGACTAACGAAAGGCTCTGGGAAACACCTACTTAAAAAACATTGTCAGGTTCTAACGACGATTTTTAACGCTAGGAAGGCTCTGGGAAACGAGGCTCCACTTAAAAAAAAAAAATCTCTCTGTACAGTGTGTCCTCTCCTGTATCCTGTAGGAGTAGACACTGTGGACGTTTAGAAGGAGGGAGAAAATGCTGCTTGAGTTACAACTGTGGCAAATTGTGACCATTACATACAATTTTCTTCCATTTCATCCCATCCCAACTCATCAAGTATTCATATCATCCAGCCATCATCAGCCACGGGATTGAGCTACTATGATGTGAGATTTAGAAGCTAGATTGAGACCCAGATCTGTATCCCTCTACTTATGAATTGTACTATCATAGTGTAGAACTGATCAGGCCTGATTATTGTTGGACATCCCTTAGTTTACCCATGATACCCTGGATGGAGACCCAGGTCTCCCAACGCAGGTC
This sequence comes from Oncorhynchus mykiss, assembly GCF_057628025.1. Taxonomy (NCBI): domain Eukaryota; kingdom Metazoa; phylum Chordata; class Actinopteri; order Salmoniformes; family Salmonidae; genus Oncorhynchus; species Oncorhynchus mykiss. The sequence goes on from NC_143039.1 coordinate 79,878,553, forward strand.
ACCCGTTATTCATGAGACAGGAACTTTCCATTCCCATTCCAGTCAGGTACAGCCAAGCAGCGGCCTAAATCAGCCACATCGCTAACATTTGCTTTCCAATTAAGATGTAAAAAATCACCGACAAAATTCAGTTTAGAGAAGGGAGAGAAAAAAAAAGACAAAATAAAAATGAAACCAATCAGTTTATTGTTCTGCCAATCTGGTTCCACTTCGTAATTGGTTTTACAACTGTATTACTTTTTAAAGATTATCTACAATATAAAGATTTATCTCTGCAGTGTGAATACAGCATCGCCCCGCTGTCCCGTTCCAATTCTGAGCTGATGCAAAAGGAAAAGATTGAATTGATCTAGTGATTTCATGGGCTGAGCAACGACGGTGGAGTCACATTATCTTCAAGCTGTTGGCGTTCACTTCCTGAGACCTCTACTGTACTACTGCTGTTTCCTGTCATTTCATTGTCAATTAACCCCAAAGTGGTGTAAGAGAGGAGGAGATTGTATCAGCGTCTTCCATTTGGTATCTCCTCATAAACAATTCTCTGAGACCCCTATACACTCCAACAAACACAGGCACACACACAAACAAATGCACGCACACACACACACACACACACACACACACACACTCACACACACACACACACACACACACACACACACTCACAAACACATGCATACACACAAAAACACATGAACCCACACACACACACACATACACACACACAAACACGTGCATACACACAAAAACACATGAACCCACACACACAGACAAACACACACACACACACACACACACACACACACACACACACAAACACACTCACAAACACCTGCATGCACGCACAAAGACATGAACCCAAACACACACAGACACACTTTTCCCGTGGTAATATACAGCCCATATTTCTGTATCCACATCATGGCTCTCTGCCTCAGGTTTTAAATACCAGCTGATCGGATTGTCTAATATGGAGGGACAGACTGCCATCTCTCTGGAGAAGGTTTAGGTCTAGGTTGATTTTACAGACTGCCATCTCTCTGGAGAAGGTTTAGGTCTAGGCTGATTTGACAGAGTGCCATCTCTCTGAAGAAGGTTTAGGTCTAGGTTGATTTGACAGAGTACCATCTCTCTGAAGAAGGTTTTAGGTCTAGGTTGATTTGACAGACTGCCATCTCTCTGGAGAAGGTTTAGGTCTCGGTTGATTTGACAGAGTGCCATCTCTCTGAAGAAGGTTTAGGTCTAGGTTGATTTGACAGACTGCCATCTCTCTGGAGAAGGTTTAGGTCTAGGTTGATTTGACAGACTGCCATCTCTCTGGAGAAGGTTTAGGTCTAGGTTGATTTGACAGACTGCCATCTCTCTGGAGAAGGTTTAGGTCTAGGTTGATTTGACAGACTGCCATCTCTCTGGAGAAGGTTTAGGTCTAGGTTGATATGACAGACTGCCATCTCTCTGGAGAAGGTTTAGGTCTAGGCTGATTTGACAGACTGCCATCTCTCTGGAGAAGGTTTAGGTCTAGGCTGATTTGACATACTGCCATCTCTCTGGAGAAGGTTTAGGTCTCGGTTGATTTGTTCTATGTTTAGATAATTGTCTTTGAGTCACGGACAGCACTGAGATGTGACAAAGTAGGCCTGCGTGTCTAGCCCTTCTATCTAGCCACCCCTACCCATAAGGCCTCTCTGCGGGGTTCGAAATGAAATACAGTCTATTTTTGGGTTAAAACCAAAACCATTTCTGTGCTCCCCTACTTGAGATTGCTTACAAGGCTCTTCTGTTGATATCTATTTGAGATTGGTAACAAGGCTCTTCTGTTGATATCTATTTGAGATTGGTAACAAGGCTCTTCTGTTGATATCTATTTGAGATTGGTAACAAGGCTCTTCTGTTGATATCTATTTGAGATTGGTAACAAGGCTCTTCTGTTGATATCTATTTGAGATTGGTAACAAGGCTCTTCTGTTGATATCTATTTGAGATTGGTAACAAGGCTCTTCTGTTGATATCTATTTGAGATTGGTAACAAGGCTCTTCTGTTGATATCTATTTGAGATTGGTAACAAGGCTCTTCTGTTGATATCTATTTGAGATTGGTAACAAGGCTCTTCTGTTGATATCTATTTGAGATTGGTAACAAGGCTCTTCTGTTGATATCTATTTGAGATTGGTAACAAGGCTCTTCTGTTGATATCTATTTGAGATTGGTAACAAGGCTCTTCTGTTGATATCTATTTGAGATTGGTAACAAGCACTTTCAGCTGATTCCAGTGACCCACCTGATTCCAGTGACCCACCTGATTCCAGTGACCCACCTGATTCCAGTGACCCACCTGATTCCAGTGACCCACCTGATTCCAGTAACCCACCTGATTCCAGTGACCCACCTGATTCCAGTGACCCACCTGATTCCAGTGCTTTGCCATGACCCACCTGATTCCAGTGACCCACCTGATTCCAGTGACCCAACTGAAAATGATATAAACCAGCAGCACAGGTGGCCTCTATATTTAGAGGAAAGGAGGGGAGGAGAGGAGGAAAGGAGGCGAAGAGAGGAGGGAGGAGGGGAAGAGAGGAGGGAGGAGGGGAAGAGAGGGGGAGGAGGGGAAGAGAGGAGGGAAGAGGGGAAGAGAGGAGGGAGGAGGGGAAGAGAAGAGGATTCCAAAGCTTCGTTACACCTTTTTTATAGCAGAGCATAGCATATATAGCAGCTTTGAGAGTCAGAACGGCTTTTCAGACACTAACGACCAACTGCAGAGTGGTGGGAGAGAATATAGAACCCTCTGGTGTTCCCTTCTGTGAGTTTGAGTCTAGCCTTTGTGTCTCATTGAGCCCGAGAGAGACACAGAAATACACACACACACTCACACGCCTACAGACTGAGCTCTATTAGTTTTTGATCCTGCAGGCAAAGAGAGAGCTTGTTAGGCTCCTCTCTGTCTCTCAGTCTCCAGCTAGATGAGCTGTGTACTCATTATCTGTGTGTGTGGTGGGTGGTGTGTGTGTGTGTGTGTGTGTGTGTGTGTGTGCCTGAATGTTAACTAGAGAACAGCTACTTGGGTGATCAACAGTATGTTGTTTTTATGAGCAGAAATCCACAGGAAGGTGTTTTTATTAAAGACAGAAACACATTCACCTGATAATACAGTTCAATACTTTATGAGTTATTTTAACTGGAGAGACTAGTTTCTGTGAAGATGGATGTTGGTAATATGATACAAAAATGACGTATTGGAAGTTCACTCTTCATCATGTTTGACTTGCAAGGTCTCCATTTTAGTCTCAGCTGTGCTGCTGGTCGAAAAAGGTTCAAAATAACAAGTTAAACAAAACATTTTGTTTAGATTAAAGGTGACCGAAAGAGCGGGGAGAGGAGGAGGGAGAGATAATAGAAGAGAGGAGAGAGAGATAATAGAACAGGATAGAGAGAGATAATAGTAGAGGATAGAGAGAGATAATAGTAGAGGATAGAGAGAGATAATAGTAGAGGATAGAGAGAGATAATAGTAGAGGATAGAGAGAGATAATAGTAGAGGATAGAGAGAGATAATAGAAGCGAGGAGGAGAGATAATTGTAGAGGTGAGAGAGATATAAGAGAGGAGAGAGATAACAGAAGCGAAGAGGAGCGATAATTGTAGAGGAGAGAGAGATAAGAGAAGAGGAGAGATAATTGTAGAGGAGAGAGAGAGATAAGCGAGATAACAGAAGAGAGGAGAGATAATTGTAGAGGAGAGAGAGATAAGAGAGGAGAGAGAGATAACAGAAGCGAGGAGGAGAGATAATTGTAGAGGAGAGAGAGAGAAGAGATGAGACGGAGAACAGAAGAGAGGAGGAGAGATAATTGTAGAGGAGAGAGAGATACGAGAGGAGAGAGAGGTAACAGAGGAGAGGAGGAGAGATAATGTAGAGGAGACAGAGAGATAAGAGAGGAGAGAGAGATAAGAGGAGAGGAGGAGAGATAATTGTAGAGGAGTGAGATACAAGAGGGGAGAGATAACAGAGGAGAGGAGGAAAGATAATTGTAGAGGAGAGAGAGATAAGAGAGGAGAGAAAGATAACAGAACAGAGGAGGAAAGATAATTATAGAGGAGAGAGAGATAAGAGAGGAGAGAGAGAACAGAAGAGAGGAGAGATAATTGTAGAGGAGGGAGAGATACGAGAGGAGAGAGAGATAACAGAGGAGAGGAGGAGAGATAATTGTAGAGGAGAGAGAGAGATAAGATAGGAGATAGAGATAACAGAGGAGAGGAGGAGAGATAATTGTAGAGGAGAGAGAGAGATAAGATAGGAGAGAGAGATAACATAGGAGAGGAGAGATTATTGTAGAGGAGAGAGAGAGATAAGAGAGGAGAGAGAGATAACAGAGGAGAGGAGGAGAGATAATTATAGAGGAGAGAGAGAGATAAGAGAGGAGAGAGAGAACAGAAGAAAGGAGGAGAGATAATTGTAGAGGAGTGAGATACGAGAGGAGAGAGAGATAATTGTAGAGGAGAGAGAGAGATAAGATAGGAGAGAGAGATAACAGAGGAGAGGAGGAGAGATAATTGTAGAGGAGTGAGATACGAGAGGAGAGAGAGATAACAGAGGAGAGGAGGAGAGATAATTGTAGAGGAGAGAGAGAGATAAGATAGGAGAGAGAGATAACATAGGAGAGGAGAGATTATTGTAGAGGAGAGAGAGAGATAAGAGAGGAGAGAGAGATAACAGAGGAGAGGAGGAGAGATAATTATAGATGAGAGAGAGAGATAAGAGAGGAGAGAGAGAACAGAAGAAAGGAGGAGAGATAATTGTAGAGGAGAGAGAGAGATAAGATAGGAGAGAGCGATAACAGAGGAGAGGAGGAGGGATAATTGTAGTGGAGAGAGATAAGATGGGAGAGAGAGATAACAGAGGTGAGGAGAATAGATAATTGTAGAGGAGAGAGAGAGATAACAGAGGAGAGAGAAAGATAACAGAGGAGAGGAGGAGAGATAATTGCAGAGAAGAGAGAGAGAAAACAGGAGAGGAGGTGAGAATATGTTACTGGTCGTAGTTACCTTGTTAGTGACCTCCTTCCAAATAGTCTTTGCCCATGTAAGGAGGTTAGAGCATATTTTTTTTCACCCAGACACAGACTGTTTGCTTCCCAAATGGCACCATTTTCACTATGTCGTGCACTTGTTCTGACCAGGGACCATAGGACTCCTGTCAAACGTAGAGCACTGTGTAGAGAATAGGATGCCATTTTGGGAGCGTGGAAACTGTCTCCCAGTGCTCATTCACTGCTTCACCCGTATCAACATGTCCTGTAGTTTACTGAGCTCCTCCCATATGTCCTGTAGTTTACTGAGCTCCTCCCATATGTCCTGTAGTTTACTGAGCTCCTCCCATATGTCCTGTAGTTTACTGAGCTCCTCCCATATGTCCTGTAGTTTACTGAGCTACTCCCATATGTCCTGTAGTTTACTGAGCTCCTCCCATATGTCCTGTAGTTTACTGAGCTCCTCCCATATCAACATGTCCTGTAGTTTACTGAGCTCCTCCCATATGTCCTGTAGTTTACTGAGCTCCTCCCATATGTCCTGTAGTTTACTGAGCTCCTCCCATATGTCCTGCAGTTTACTGAGCTCCTCCCATATCAACATGTCCTGTAGTTTACTGAGCTCCTCCCGTATCAACATGTCCTGTAGTTTACTGAGCTCCTCCCATATGTCCTGTAGTTTACTGAGCTCCTCCCATATGTCCTGTAGTTTACTGAGCTCCTCCCATATCAACATGTCCTGTAGTTTACTGAGCTCCTCCCATATGTCCTGTAGTTGACTGAGCTCCTCCCATATGTCCTGTAGTTTACTGGGCTCCTCCCATATGTCCTGTAGTTTACTGAGCTCCTCCCATATGTCCTGTAGTTTACTGAGCTCCTCCCATATAAACATGTCCTGTAGTTTACTGTGCTCCTCCCATATGTCCTGTAGTTTACTGAGCTCCTCCCATATGTCCTGTAGTTTACTGAGCTCCTCCCATATGTCCTGTAGTTTACTGAGCTACTCCCATATCAACATGTCCTGTAGTTTACTGTGCTCCTCCCATATGTCCTGTAGTTTACTGAGCTCCTCCCATATGTCCTGTAGTTTACTGAGCTACTCCCATATCAACATGTCCTGTAGTTTACTGTGCTCCTCCCATATGTCCTGTAGTTTACTGAGCTACTCCCATATCAACATGTCCTGTAGTTTACTGTGCTCCTCCCATATGTCCTGTAGTTTACTGAGCTCCTCCCATATCAACATGTCCTGTAGTTTACTGAGCTCCTCCCATATGTCCTGTAGTTTACTGAGCTCCTCCCATATGTCCTGTAGTTTACTGTGCTCCTCCCACATGTCCTGTAGTTTACTGAGCTCCTCCCATATCAACATGTCCTGTAGTTTACTGAGCTCCTCCCATATGTCCTGTAGTTTACTGAGCTCCTCCCATATGTCCTGTAGTTTACTGAGCTCCTCCCATATGTCCTGTAGTTTACTGAGCTACTCCCATATCAACATGTCCTGTAGTTTACTGTGCTCCTCCCATATGTCCTGTAGTTTACTGAGCTCCTCCCATATCAACATGTCCTGTAGTTTACTGAGCTCCTCCGATATGTCCTGTAGTTTACTGAGCTCCTCATATTTCCTGTAGTTTACTGAGCTCCTCCCATATGTCCTGTAGTTTCCTGAGCTCCTCCCGTATCAACATGTCCTGTAGTTTACTGAGCTCCTCCCATATGTCCTGTAGTTTACTGAGCTCCTCCCGTATCAACATGTCCTGTAGTTAACTGAGCTCCTCCCATATGTCCTGTAGTTTACTGAGCTCCTCCCATATCAACATGTCCTGTAGTTTACTGAGCTCCTCCCATATGTCCTGTAGTTTACTGAGCTCGTCCCATATCAACATGTCCTGTAGTTTACTGAGCTCCTCCCATATGTCCTGTAGTTTACTGAGCTCGTCCCATATCAACATGTCCTGTAGTGTACTGAGCTCCTCCCATATGTCCTGTAGTTTACTGAGCTCCTCCCATATGTCCTGTAGTTTACTGAGTTCCTCCCGTATCAACATGTCCTGTAGTTTACTGAGCTCCTCCCATATGTCCTGTAGTTTACTGAGCTCCTCCCATATGTCCTGTAGTTTACTGAGCTCCTCCCATATCAACATGTCCTGTAGTTTACTGAGCTCTCCCATATATCCTGTAGTTTACTGAGCTCCTCCCGTATCAACATGTCCTGTAGTTTACTGTGCTCCTCCCATATCAACATGTCCTGTAGTTTACTGAGCTCCTCCCACATGTCCTGTAGTTTACTGAGCTCCTCCCATATGTCCTGTGGTTTACTGAGCTCCTCCCATATGTCCTGTAGTTTACTGAGCTCCTCCCATATGTCCTGTAGTTTACTGAGCTCCTCCCATATCAACATGTCCTGTAGTTTACTTAGCTCCTCCCATATGTCCTGTAGTTTACTGAGCTCCTCCCATATGTCCTGTAGTTTACTGAGCTCCTCCCGTATCAACATGTCCTGTAGTGTACTGAGCTCCTCCCATATGTCCTGTAGTTTACTGAGCTCCTCCCGTATCAACATGTCCTGTAGTTTACTGAGCTCCTCCCATATCAACATGTCCTGTAGTTTACTGAGCTCCTCCCATATGTCCTGTAGTTTACTGAGCTCCTCCCATATGTCCTGTAGTTTACTGTGCTCCTCCCACATGTCCTGTAGTTTACTGAGCTCCTCCCATATCAACATGTCCTGTAGTTTACTGAGCTCCTCCCATATGTCCTGTAGTTTACTGAGCTCCTCCCATATGTCCTGTAGTTTACTGAGCTCCTCCCATATGTCCTGTAGTTTACTGAGCTACTCCCATATCAACATGTCCTGTAGTTTACTGTGCTCCTCCCATATGTCCTGTAGTTTACTGAGCTCCTCCCATATCAACATGTCCTGTAGTTTACTGAGCTCCTCCGATATGTCCTGTAGTTTACTGAGCTCCTCATATTTCCTGTAGTTTACTGAGCTCCTCCCATATGTCCTGTAGTTTACTGAGCTCCTCCCGTATCAACATGTCCTGTAGTTTACTGAGCTCCTCCCATATGTCCTGTAGTTTACTGAGCTCCTCCCGTATCAACATGTCCTGTAGTTAACTGAGCTCCTCCCATATGTCCTGTAGTTTACTGAGCTCCTCCCATATCAACATGTCCTGTAGTTTACTGAGCTCCTCCCATATGTCCTGTAGTTTACTGAGCTCGTCCCATATCAACATGTCCTGTAGTTTACTGAGCTCCTCCCATATGTCCTGTAGTTTACTGAGCTCGTCCCATATCAACATGTCCTGTAGTGTACTGAGCTCCTCCCATATGTCCTGTAGTTTACTGAGCTCCTCCCATATGTCCTGTAGTTTACTGAGTTCCTCCCGTATCAACATGTCCTGTAGTTTACTGAGCTCCTCCCATATGTCCTGTAGTTTACTGAGCTCCTCCCATATGTCCTGTAGTTTACTGAGCTCCTCCCATATCAACATGTCCTGTAGTTTACTGAGCTCTCCCATATATCCTGTAGTTTACTGAGCTCCTCCCGTATCAACATGTCCTGTAGTTTACTGTGCTCCTCCCATATCAACATGTCCTGTAGTTTACTGAGCTCCTCCCACATGTCCTGTAGTTTACTGAGCTCCTCCCATATGTCCTGTGGTTTACTGAGCTCCTCCCATATGTCCTGTAGTTTACTGAGCTCCTCCCATATGTCCTGTAGTTTACTGAGCTCCTCCCATATCAACATGTCCTGTAGTTTACTTAGCTCCTCCCATATGTCCTGTAGTTTACTGAGCTCCTCCCATATGTCCTGTAGTTTACTGAGCTCCTCCCGTATCAACATGTCCTGTAGTGTACTGAGCTCCTCCCATATGTCCTGTAGTTTACTGAGCTCCTCCCGTATCAACATGTCCTGTAGTTTACTGAGCTCCTCCCATATCAACATGTCCTGTAGTTTACTGAGCTCCTCCCATATTTCCTGTAGTTTACTGAGCTCCTCCCGTATCAACATGTCCTGTAGTTTACTGAGCTCCTCCCATATCAACATGTCCTGTAGTTTACTGAGTCCTCCCATATGTCCTGTAGTTTACTGAGCTCGTCCCATATCAACATGTCCTGTAGTTTACTGAGCTCCTCCCATATGTCCTGTAGTTTACTGAGCTCCTCCCGTATCAACATGTCCTGTAGTTTACTGTGCTCCTCCCATATGTCCTGTAGTTTACTGAGCTCCTCCCAAATGTCCTGTAGTTTACTGAGCTCGTCCCATATCAACATGTCCTGTAGTTTACTAAGCTCCTCCCACATGTCCTGTAGTTTACTGAGCTCCTCCCATATGTCCTGTAGTTTACTGAGCTCCTCCCATATGTCCTGTAGTATACTGAGCTCCTCCCATATGTCCTGTAGTTTACTGAGCTCCCATATGTCCTGTAGTTTACTGAGCTCCTCCCGTATCAACATGTCCTGTAGTTTACTGATCTCCTCCCATATGTCCTGTAGTTTACTGAGCTCCTCCCATATCAACATGTCCTGTAGTTTACTGAGCTCCTCCCATATGTCCTGTAGTTTACTGAGCTCCTCCCATATGTCCTGTAGTTTACTGAGCTCCTCCCATATGTCCTGTAGTTTACTGAGCTCCTCCCATATAAACATGTCCTGTAGTTTACTGAGCTCCTCCCATATGTCCTGTAGTTTACTGTGCTCCTCCCATATCAACATGTCCTGTAGTTTACTGAGCTCCTCCCATATGTCCTGTAGTTTACTGAGCTCCTCCCATATGTCCTGTAGTTTACTGAGCTCCTCCCATATCAACATGTCCTGTAGTTTACTGAGCTCCTCCCATATGTCCTGTAGTTTACTGAGCTCCTCCCATATGTCCTGTAGTTTACTGAGCTACTCCCATATCAACATGTCCTGTAGTTTACTGTGCTCCTCCCATATGTCCTGTAGTTTACTGAGCTCCTCCCATATGTCCTGTAGTTTACTGAGCTACTCCCATATCGACATGTCCTGTAGTTTACTGTGCTCCTCCCATATGTCCTGTAGTTTACTGAGCTCCTCCCATATGTCCTGTAGTTTACTGAGCTACTCCCATATCGACATGTCCTGTAGTTTACTGTGCTCCTCCCATATGTCCTGTAGTTTACTGAGCTACTCCCATATCAACATGTCCTGTAGTTTACTGTGCTCCTCCCATATGTCCTGTAGTTTACTGAGCTCCTCCCATATCAACACGTCCTGTAGTTTACTGAGCTCCTCCCATATGTCCTGTAGTTTACTGAGCTCCTCCCATATGTCCTGTAGTTTACTGAGCTACTCCCATATCAACATGTCCTGTAGTTTACTGAGCTCCTCCCATATGTCCTGTAGTTTACTGAGCTCCTCCCATATGTCCTGTTGTTTACTAAGCTCCTCCCATATGTCCTGTAGTTTACTGAGCTACTCCCATATCAACATGTCCTGTAGTTTACTGTGCTCCTCCCATATGTCCTGTAGTTTACTGAGCTCCTCCCATATGTCCTGTAGTTTACTGAGCTCCTCCCGTATCAACATGTCCTGTAGTTTACTGAGCTCCTCCCATATTTCCTGTAGTTTACTGAGCTCCTCCCATATGTCCTGTAGTTTACTGAGCTCCTCCCATATAAACATGTCCTGTAGTTTACTGAGCTCCTCCCATATGTCCTGTAGTTTACTGAGCTCCTCCCATATGTCCTGTAGTTTACTGAGCTCCTCCCATATGTCCTGTAGTTTACTGAGCTACTCCCATATCAACATGTCCTGTAGTTTACTGTGCTCCTCCCATATGTCCTGTAGTTTACTGAGCTCCTCCCATATGTCCTGTAGTTTACTGAGCTACTCCCATATCAACATGTCCTGTAGTTTACTGAGCTCCTCCCATATGTCCTGTAGTTTACTGAGCTCCTCCCATATGTCCTGTAGTTTACTGTGCTCCTCCCATATCAACATGTCCTGTAGTTTACTGAGCTCCTCCCACATGTCCTGTAGTTTACTGAGCTCCTCCCATATGTCCTGTGGTTTACTGAGCTCCTCCCATATGTCCTGTAGTTTACTGAGCTCCTCCCATATGTCCTGTAGTTTACTGAGCTCCTCCCATATCAACATGTCCTGTAGTTTACTTAGCTCCTCCCATATGTCCTGTAGTTTACTGAGCTCCTCCCATATGTCCTGTAGTTTACTGAGCTCCTCCCGTATCAACATGTCCTGTAGTGTACTGAGCTCCTCCCATATGTCCTGTAGTTTACTGAGCTCCTCCCGTATCAACATGTCCTGTAGTTTACAGAGCTCCTCCCATATCAACATGTCCTGTAGTTTACTGAGCTCCTCCCATATTTCCTGTAGTTTACTGAGCTCCTCCCGTATCAACATGTCCTGTAGTTTACTGAGCTCCTCCCATATCAACATGTCCTGTAGTTTACTGAGCTCCTCCCATATTTCCTGTAGTTTACTGAGCTCGTCCCATATCAACATGTCCTGTAGTTTACTGAGCTCCTCCCATATGTCCTGTAGTTTACTGAGCTCCTCCCGTATCAACATGTCCTGTAGTTTACTGTGCTCCTCCCATATGTCCTGTAGTTTACTGAGCTCCTCCCATATGTCCTGTAGTTTACTGAGCTCGTCCCATATCAACATGTCCTGTAGTTTACTGAGCTCCTCCCATATGTCCTGTAGTTTACTGAGCTCCTCCCATATGTCCTGTAGTTTACTGAGCTCCTCCCATATGTCCTGTAGTATACTGAGCTCCTCCCATATGTCCTGTAGTTTACTGAGCTCCCATATGTCCTGTAGTTTACTGAGCTCCTCCCGTATCAACATGTCCTGTAGTTTACTGAGCTCCTCCCATATGTCCTGTAGTTTACTGAGCTCCTCCCATATCAACATGTCCTGTAGTTTACTGAGCTCCTCCCATATGTCCTGTAGTTTACTGAGCTCCTCCCATATGTCCTGTAGTTTACTGAGCTCCTCCCATATGTCCTGTAGTTTACTGAGCTCCTCCCATATAAACATGTCCTGTAGTTTACTGAGCTCCTCCCATATGTCCTGTAGTTTACTGAGCTCCTCCCATATCAACATGTCCTGTAGTTTACTGAGCTCCTCCCATATGTCCTGTAGTTTACTGAGCTCCTCCCATATGTCCTGTAGTTTACTGAGCTCCTCCCATATCAACATGTCCTGTAGTTTACTGAGCTCCTCCCATATGTCCTGTAGTTTACTGAGCTCCTCCCATATGTCCTGTAGTTTACTGAGCTACTCCCATATCAACATGTCCTGTAGTTTACTGTGCTCCTCCCATATGTCCTGTAGTTTACTGAGCTCCTCCCATATGTCCTGTAGTTTACTGAGCTACTCCCATATCGACATGTCCTGTAGTTTACTGTGCTCCTCCCATATGTCCTGTAGTTTACTGAGCTACTCCCATATCAACATGTCCTGTAGTTTACTGTGCTCCTCCCATATGTCCTGTAGTTTACTGAGCTCCTCCCATATCAACATGTCCTGTAGTTTACTGAGCTCCTCCCATATGTCCTGTAGTTTACTGAGCTCCTCCCATATGTCCTGTAGTTTACTGAGCTCCTCCCATATGTCCTGTAGTTTACTGAGCTACTCCCATATCAACATGTCCTGTAGTTTACTGAGCTCCTCCCATATGTCCTGTAGTTTACTGAGCTCCTCCCATATGTCCTGTAGTTTACTAAGCTCCTCCCATATGTCCTGTAGTTTACTGAGCTACTCCCATATCAACATGTCCTGTAGTTTACTGTGCTCCTCCCATATGTCCTGTAGTTTACTGAGCTCCTCCCATGTCAACATGTCCTGTAGTTTACTGAGCTCCTCCCATATGTCCTGTTGTTTACTGAGCTCCTCATATTTCCTGTAGTTTACTGAGCTCCTCCCATATGTCCTGTAGTTTACTGAGCTCCTCCCATATAAATATGTCCTGTAGTTTACTGAGCTCCTCCCATATGTCCTGTAGTTTACTGAGCTCCTCCCATATGTCCTGTAGTTTACTGAGCTCCTCCCATATGTCCTGTAGTTTACTGAGCTACTCCCATATCAACATGTCCTGTAGTTTACTGTGCTCCTCCCATATGTCCTGTAGTTTACTGAGCTCCTCCCATATGTCCTGTAGTTTACTGAGCTACTCCCATATCAACATGTCCTGTAGTTTACTGAGCTCCTCCCATATGTCCTGTAGTTTACTGAGCTCCTCCCATATGTCCTGTAGTTTACTGAGCTCCTCCCATATGTCCTGTAGTTTACTGAGCTCCTCCCATATCAACATGTCCTGTAGTTTACTGAGCTCCTCCCATATGTCCTGTAGTTTACTGAGCTCCTCCCATATGTCCTGTAGTTTACTAAGCTCCTCCCATATGTCCTGTAGTTTACTGAGCTACTCCCATATCAACATGTCCTGTAGTTTACTGTGCTCCTCCCATATGTCCTGTAGTTTACTGAGTTCCTCCCATATCAACATGTCCTGTAGTTTACTGAGCTCCTCCCATATGTCCTGTAGTTTACTGAGCTCCTCATATTTCCTGTAGTTTACTGAGCTCCTCCCATATGTCCTGTAGTTTACTGAGCTCCTCCCGTATCAACATGTCCTGTAGTTTACTGAGCTCCTCCCATATGTCCTGTAGTTTACTGAGCTCCTCCCGTATCAACATGTCCTGTAGTTAACTGAGCTCCTCCCATATGTCCTGTAGTTTACTGAGCTCCTCCCATATCAACATGTCATGTAGTTTACTGAGCTCCTCCCATATGTCCTGTAGTTTACTGAGCTCCTCCCGTATCAACATGTCCTGTAGTTTACTGAGCTCGTCCCATATCAACATGTCCTGTAGTGTACTGAGCTCCTCCCATATGTCCCGTAGTTTACTGAGCTCCTCCCATATGTCCTGTAGTTTACTGAGCTCGTCCCATATCAACATGTCCTGTAGTGTACTGAGCTCCTCCCATATGTCCTGTAGTTTACTGAGCTCCTCCCATATGTCCTGTAGTTTACTGAGCTCCTCCCATATGTCCTGTAGTTTACTGAGCTCCTCCCATATCAACATGTCCTGTAGTTTACTGAGCTCTCCCATATATCCTGTAGTTTACTGAGCTCCTCCCGTATCAACATGTCCTGTAGTTTACTGAGCTCCTCCCGTATCAACATGTCCTGTAGTTTACTGTGCTCCTCCCATATCAACATGTCCTGTAGTTTACTGTGCTCCTCCCATATGTCCTGTAGTTTACTGAGCTCCTCCCATATGTCCTGTAGTTTACTGTGCTCCTCCCATATGTTCTGTAGTTTACTGAGCTCCTCCCATATCAACATGTCCTGTAGTTTACTGAGCTCCTCCCATATGTCCTGTAGTTTACTGAGCTCCTCCCATATGTCCTGTAGTTTACTGTGCTCCTCCCATATCAACATGTCCTGTAGTTTACTGAGCTCCTCCCACATGTCCTGTAGTTTACTGAGCTCCTCCCATATGTCCTGTGGTTTACTGAGCTCCTCCCATATGTCCTGTAGTTTACTGAGCTCCTCCCATATGTCCTGTAGTTTACTGAGCTCCTCCCATATCAACATGTCCTGTAGTTTACTTAGCTCCTCCCATATGTCTTGTAGTTTACTGAGCTCCTCCCATATGTCCTGTAGTTTACTGAGCTCCTCCCGTATCAACATGTCCTGTAGTTTACTGAGCTCCTCCCATATTTCCTGTAGTTTACTGAGCTCCTCCCGTATCAACATGTCCTGTAGTTTACTGAGCTCCTCCCATATCAACATGTCCTGTAGTTTACTGAGTCCTCCCATATGTCCTGTAGTTTACTGAGCTCGTCCCATATCAACATGTCCTGTAGTTTACTGAGCTCCTCCCATATGTCCTGTAGTTTACTGAGCTCCTCCCGTGTCAACATGTCCTATAGTTTACTGTGCTCCTCCCATATGTCCTGTAGTTTACTGAGCTCCTCCCATATGTCCTGTAGTTTACTGAGCTCGTCCCATATCAACATGTCCTGTAGTTTACTGAGCTCCTCCCATATGTCCTGTAGTTTACTGAGCTCCTCCCATATGTCCTGTAGTTTACTGAGCTCCTCCCATATGTCCTGTAGTATACTGAGCTCCTCCCATATGTCCTGTAGTTTACTGAGCTCCCATATGTCCTGTAGTTTACTGAGCTCCTCCCGTATCAACATGTCCTGTAGTTTACTGAGCTCCTCCCATATGTCCTGTAGTTTACTGAGCTCCTCCCATATGTCCTGTAGTTTACTGAGCTCCTCCCATATCAACATGTCCTGTAGTTTACTGAGCTCCTCCCATATGTCCTGTAGTTTACTGAGCTCCTCCCATATGTCCTGTAGTTTACTGAGCTCCTCCCATATGTCCTGTAGTTTACTGAGCTCCTCCCATATAAACATGTCCTGTAGTTTACTGAGCTCCTCCCATATGTCCTGTAGTTTACTGAGCTCCTCCCATATCAACATGTCCTGTAGTTTACTGAGCTCCTCCCATATGTCCTGTAGTTTACTGAGCTCCTCCCATATGTCCTGTAGTTTACTGAGCTCCTCCCATATCAACATGTCCTGTAGTTTACTGAGCTCCTCCCATATGTCCTGTAGTTTACTGAGCTCCTCCCATATGTCCTGTAGTTTACTGAGCTACTCCCATATCAACATGTCCTGTAGTTTACTGTGCTCCTCCCATATGTCCTGTAGTTTACTGAGCTCCTCCCATATGTCCTGTAGTTTACTGAGCTACTCCCATATCGACATGTCCTGTAGTTTACTGTGCTCCTCCCATATGTCCTGTAGTTTACTGAGCTCCTCCCATATCAACATGTCCTGTAGTTTACTGTGCTCCTCCCATATGTCCTGTAGTTTACTGAGCTCCTCCCATATCAACATGTCCTGTAGTTTACTGAGCTCCTCCCATATGTCCTGTAGTTTACTGAGCTCCTCCCATATGTCCTGTAGTTTACTGAGCTCCTCCCATATGTCCTGTAGTTTACTGAGCTACTCCCATATCAACATGTCCTGTAGTTTACTGAGCTCCTTCCATATGTCCTGTAGTTTACTGAGCTCCTCCCATATGTCCTGTAGTTTACTAAGCTCCTCCCATATGTCCTGTAGTTTACTGAGCTACTCCCATATCAACATGTCCTGTAGTTTACTGTGCTCCTCCCATATGTCCTGTAGTTTACTGAGCTCCTCCCATGTCAACATGTCCTGTAGTTTACTGAGCTCCTCCCATATGTCCTGTTGTTTACTGAGCTCCTCATATTTCCTGTAGTTTACTGAGCTCCTCCCATATGTCCTGTAGTTTACTGAGCTCCTCCCATATAAACATGTCCTGTAGTTTACTGAGCTCCTCCCATATGTCCTGTAGTTTACTGAGCTCCTCCCATATGTCCTGTAGTTTACTGAGCTCCTCCCATATGTCCTGTAGTTTACTGAGCTACTCCCATATCAACATGTCCTGTAGTTTACTGTGCTCCTCCCATATGTCCTGTAGTTTACTGAGCTCCTCCCATATGTCCTGTAGTTTACTGAGCTACTCCCATATCAACATGTCCTGTAGTTTACTGAGCTCCTCCCATATGTCCTGTAGTTTACTGAGCTCCTCCCATATGTCCTGTAGTTTACTGAGCTCCTCCCATATGTCCTGTAGTTTACTGAGCTCCTCCCATATCAACATGTCCTGTAGTTTACTGAGCTCCTCCCATATGTCTTGTAGTTTACTGAGCTCCTCCCATATGTCCTGTAGTTTACTAAGCTCCTCCCATATGTCCTGTAGTTTACTGAGCTACTCCCATATCAACATGTCCTGAAGTTTACTGTGCTCCTCCCATATGTCCTGTAGTTTACTGAGCTCCTCCCATATCAACATGTCATGTAGTTTACTGAGCTCCTCCCATATGTCCCGTAGTTTACTGAGCTCCTCCCATATGTCCTGTAGTTTACTGAGCTCCTCCCGTATCAACATGTCCTGTAGTTTACTGAGCTCCTCCCATATGTCCTGTAGTTTACTGAGCTCCTCCCATATCAACATGTCCTGTAGTTTACTGAGCTCCTCCCATATGTCCTGTAGTTTACTGAGCTCCTCCCATATGTCCTGTAGTTTACTGAGCTACTCCCATATCAACATGTCCTGTAGTTTACTGTGCTCCTCCCATATGTCCTGTAGTTTACTGAGCTCCTCCCATATGTCCTGTAGTTTACTGAGCTACTCCCATATCGACATGTCCTGTAGTTTACTGTGCTCCTCCCATATGTCCTGTAGTTTACTGAGCTCCTCCCATATCAACATGTCCTGTAGTTTACTGTGCTCCTCCCATATGTCCTGTAGTTTACTGAGCTCCTCCCATATCAACATGTCCTGTAGTTTACTGAGCTCCTCCCATATGTCCTGTAGTTTACTGAGCTCCTCCCATATGTCCTGTAGTTTACTGAGCTCCTCCCATATGTCCTGTAGTTTACTGAGCTACTCCCATATCAACATGTCCTGTAGTTTACTGAGCTCCTTCCATATGTCCTGTAGTTTACTGAGCTCCTCCCATATGTCCTGTAGTTTACTAAGCTCCTCCCATATGTCCTGTAGTTTACTGAGCTACTCCCATATCAACATGTCCTGTAGTTTACTGTGCTCCTCCCATATGTCCTGTAGTTTACTGAGCTCCTCCCATGTCAAAATGTCCTGTAGTTTACTGAGCTCCTCCCATATGTCCTGTTGTTTACTGAGCTCCTCATATTTCCTGTAGTTTACTGAGCTCCTCCCATATGTCCTGTAGTTTACTGAGCTCCTCCCATATAAACATGTCCTGTAGTTTACTGAGCTCCTCCCATATGTCCTGTAGTTTACTGAGCTCCTCCCATATGTCCTGTAGTTTACTGAGCTCCTCCCATATGTCCTGTAGTTTACTGAGCTACTCCCATATCAACATGTCCTGTAGTTTACTGTGCTCCTCCCATATGTCCTGTAGTTTACTGAGCTCCTCCCATATGTCCTGTAGTTTACTGAGCTACTCCCATATCAACATGTCCTGTAGTTTACTGAGCTCCTCCCATATGTCCTGTAGTTTACTGAGCTCCTCCCATATGTCCTGTAGTTTACTGAGCTCCTCCCATATGTCCTGTAGTTTACTGAGCTCCTCCCATATCAACATGTCCTGTAGTTTACTGAGCTCCTCCCATATGTCTTGTAGTTTACTGAGCTCCTCCCATATGTCCTGTAGTTTACTAAGCTCCTCCCATATGTCCTGTAGTTTACTGAGCTACTCCCATATCAACATGTCCTGAAGTTTACTGTGCTCCTCCCATATGTCCTGTAGTTTACTGAGCTCCTCCCATATCAACATGTCATGTAGTTTACTGAGCTCCTCCCATATGTCCCGTAGTTTACTGAGCTCCTCCCATATGTCCTGTAGTTTACTGAGCTCCTCCCGTATCAACATGTCCTGTAGTTTACTGAGCTCCTCCCATATGTCCTGTAGTTTACTGAGCTCCTCCCATATCAACATGTCCTGTAGTTTACTGAGCTCCTCCCATATGTCCTGTAGTTTACTGGGCTCCTCCCATATGTCCTGTAGTTTACTGAGCTCCTCCCATATCAACATGTCCTGTAGTTTACTGAGCTCCTCCCATATGTCCTGTAGTTTACTGAGCTCCTCCCGTATCAACATGTCCTGTAGTTTACTGTGCTCCTCCCATATCAACATGTCCTGTAGTTTACTGTGCTCCTCCCATATGTCCTTTAGTTTACTGAGCTCCTCCCATATGTCCTGTAGTTTACTGTGCTCCTCCCATATGTTCTGTAGTTTACTGAGCTCCTCCCATATCAACATGTCCTGTAGTTTACTGAGCTCCTCCCATATGTCCTGTAGTTTACTGAGCTCCTCCCATATGTCCTGTAGTTTACTGTGCTCCTCCCATATCAACATGTCCTGTAGTTTACTGAGCTCCTCCCACATGTACTGTAGTTTACTGAGCTCCTCCCATATGTCCTGTGGTTTACTGAG
This sequence comes from Oncorhynchus mykiss, assembly GCF_057628025.1. Lineage (NCBI taxonomy): Eukaryota > Metazoa > Chordata > Actinopteri > Salmoniformes > Salmonidae > Oncorhynchus > Oncorhynchus mykiss. The sequence goes on from NC_143039.1 coordinate 79,897,592, forward strand.
CTCCTCCCATATGTCCTGTAGTTTACTGAGCTCCTCCCATATGTCCTGTTGTTTACTGAGCTCCTCCCATATCAACATGTCCTGTAGTTTACTTAGCTCCTCCCATATGTCCTGTAGTTTACTGAGCTCCTCCCATATGTCCTGTAGTTTACTGAGCTCCTCCCGTATCAACATGTCCTGTAGTGTACTGAGCTCCTCCATTATGTCCTGTAGTTTACTGAGCTCCTCCCGTATCAACATGTCCTGTAGTTTACTGAGCTCCTCCCATATCAACATGTCCTGTAGTTTACTGAGCTCCTCCCATATGTCCTGTAGTTTACTGAGCTCCTCCCGTATCAACATGTCCTGTAGTTTACTGAGCTCCTCCCATATCAACATGTCCTGTAGTTTACTGAGTCCTCCCATATGTCCTGTAGTTTACTGAGCACCTCCCATATCAACATGTCCTGTAGTTTACTGAGCTCCTCCCATATGTCCTGTAGTGTACTGAGCTCCTCCCGTATCAACATGTCCTGTAGTTTACTGAGCTCCTCCCATATGTCCTGTAGTTTACTGAGCTCGTCCCATATCAACATGTCCTGTAGTTTACTGAGCTCCTCCCATATGTCCTGTAGTTTACTGAGCTCCTCCCGTATCAACATGTCCTGTAGTTTACTGTGCTCCTCCCATATGTCCTGTAGTTTACTGAGCTCCTCCCATATCAACATGTCCTGTAGTTTACTGAGCTCCTCCCATATGTCCTGTAGTTTACTGAGCTCCTCCCATATGTCCTGTAGTTTACTGTGTTCCTCCCATATGTCCTGTAGTTTACTGAGCTCCTCCCATATCAACATGTCCTGTAGTTTACTGAGCTCCTCCCATATCAACATGTCCTGTAGTTTACTGAGCTCCTCCCGTATCAACATGTCCTGTAGTTTACTGTGCTCCTCCCTTATCAACATGTCCTGTAGTTTACTGTGCTCCTCCCATATGTCCTGTGGTTTACTGAGCTCCTCCCATATGTCCTGTAGTTTACTGAGCTCC
>NC_143039.1:79903614-79936114 GCF_057628025.1 Oncorhynchus mykiss
TTTGATTAGAGCCCTATTGACACTGGTTAAAAGTAGTGCACTAAGTAGGGATTAGGGTGCCATTTGGTAAATGAACCTTGTCTACTGCTCTGTCGCCTGTTCATTGTTTGTGGCATGAGACTCGCTGTTGGTTGAACTCTGATAACAACAGTGACTGTCGTGATTGGAAGGCTATTTATCCACGTGTGTGTGTGTGTTTAGGTTTTTACTATCCTTGTGGGGACCAGAGACCTAGGGTTAGGTTTATGGTTAGAGTTAGGGTAAGGGTTAGGGGTTAGACTAAGGAGTTTGGGGTTAAGGTTAGAGTTAGAGTTAGGTTAAGGCTTAGGGTTAGGGTTAAGGTTAGAGTTAGGTTAAGGCTTAGGGTTAGGTTTATGGTTAGAGTTAGGTTAAGGCTTAGGTTTATGGTTAGAGTTTGGTTAAGGCTTAGGTTTATGGTTAGAGTTGGATTAAGGCTAAGGGTTAGGTTTATGGTTAGAGTTAGGTTTATGGTTAGAGTTAGGTTAAGGCTAAGGGTTAGGTTTAAGGTTAGGGTTAGGTTTATGGTTAGAGTTAGGTTTATGGTTAGAGTTAGGTTTAAGGATCCTTTTTTTAAATTTTCGCCTGAAATGACATACCCAAAATTAACTGCCTGTAGCTCAGGTCCTGAAGCAAGGATATGCATATTTTTGGTACCATTTGAAAGGAAACACTTTGGATTTTGTGGAAATGTGAAATTAATGTAGTAGAATATAACACAATAGACCTGGTAAAAGATAATACAAAGAAAAAAACAACCATTCGTTTAGGTTAGGGTTGTATCGTCATCGTTGAAATGCAAGAAAAAGGCCATAATGTATTATTCCAGCCCAGCTGCAATTTCAATGTTGGCCATTAGATGGCAGCAACGTTTGCATTTCTGTTCAAAATGTTGTATCAAGACCACCCAAATATGCCTAATTTGTTTATTAATAACTTTTAATGTTCAAAACTGTGTACTCTCCTTAACTTCTTCGATATGGGGCGTTCTTTTAATTTTTGGATAAAAAAACTTTCCCGTTTTAAACGATATATTTTGTCACGAAAAGATGCTCGACTATGCATATAATTGACAGCTTTGGAAAGAAAACACGTTTCTAAAACTGCAAAGATATTGTCTGTGAGTGCCATAGAACTAATGCTACAGGCGAAACCAAGATGAAATTTCATACAGGAAGTGCCCCAGATTTTGAATGCGCTGTGTTCCAATGTCTCCTTACAAGGCTGTGAATGAGCCAGGAATGAGCCTACACTTTCTGTCATTTCCCCAAGGTGTCTGCAGCATTGTGACGTATTTGTAGGCATATCATTGGAAGATTGACCATAAGAGACTACATTTAGCAGGTGCCCGCTTGTTGTCCTCCGTCAAAATTATTGCGTAATCTCCAGCTGCGTGCATTTTTCCATTTGGTTCAGAGGAGAAACCAAACTGCCTCGAATGATTTATCATCGAATAGATATGTGAAAAACACCTTGAGGATTGATTCTAAACAACGTTTGCCATGTTTCTGTCGATATTATGGAGTTAATTTGGAAAAAAGTTTGGCGTTGTAATGACTGAATTTTCGTTTTTTTTTCTTGGCCAAACGTGATGAACAAAACGGAGCGATTTCTCCTACACAAATAATATTTCTGGAAAAACTGTACATTTGCTATCTAACTGAGAGTCTCCTCATTGAAAACATCCGAAGTTCTTCAAAGGTAAATGATTTTATTTGAATGCTTTTCTTGTTTTTGTGAAAATGTTGCCTGCTGAATTCTAGGCTTAATGCTATGCTAGGTATCAATACTCTTACACAAATGCTTGTGTAGCTATGGTTGAAAAGCATAAATTGAAAATCTGAGATGACAGTGTTGTTTTAACAAAAGGTTAAACTTGTGAGTCAAAATATTTATTTCATTTCATTTTCGATTTTCTTTGAATAGTTAACGTTGCGTTATGCTAATGAGCTTGATTACGCTCCCGGATACGGGATTGCTTGACGCAAGAAGTTACACAATAGCTTGGTATTCTTTCACTGTCATAGCTACTGTAAATTGGACAGTGCAGTTAGATTAACAATAATTTAAGCTTTCTGCCAATATCAGATATGTCTATGTCCTGGAAAATGTTCTTGTTACTTACAACCTCATGGTAATCGCATTACCGCACGTTAGCTCAACCGTCCCGTGGAAGGGACACCGATCCCGAAGAAGTGTGAACTTCTTAAGGTATAGGGGGCAGCATTTTCACTTTTTGATAGATAGCGTGCCGAATTTCAACTTTCTGCTACTCATGCCAAGAATATAAGATATGCATATAATTAGCAGATTTGGATAGAAAACATTCTGTGAATCACAGTTGTATCTTTTATCAATGTTTATTATGAGTATTTCTGCAAAATCACAGGATGTTTTGGAATCAAAACATTGCTGCACGTAACTCGCCAATGTAAACTGAGATTTTTGGATGTAAACATGCACATTATCGAACAAAACATACATGTATTGTGTAACATGATGTCCTATGAGTGTCATCTGATGAAGATCATCAAAGGTTAGTGATTAATTCTATCTATATTTCTGCTTTTTGTGACTCCTATCTTTGTCTGGAAAAATGTCTGTGTGTTTTTATGACTTGGCTATGACATAACATAATAATAGGTTGTGCTTTCGCTGTAAAGCATTTTTGAAATCGGACACGATGGGTAGATTAACAAGTTGTTTATCTTTCATTTGCTGTATTGGACTTGTTAATGTATGAAAGTGACATATTTCTAAAAAATATATTTGAATTTTGCGCACTGCCTTTTCAGCAGAATGTGGTCGAGGGGCTCCGCTAGCAGAACGCCTGCGCTAGAAAGGTTAATTAATACAACCGCTGTGTCAGATTTTTTAAAAACTTTACGGAAAAAGCATCATCAGAGAACGGCGCTCAGAGCCCAATCCAGCCAGAGAAATATCCGCCATTTTGGAGTCAACATAAGTTAGAAATAACACCATAAATATTCACTTATCTTTGATGATCTTCATCAGAAGGCACTCCCAGGAATCCTAGTTCGACAATAAATGACTGATTTGTTCCGTAAAGTTCTATAAAGTCCATCATTTATGTCCAAATAGCCATTTGTTGTTAGCGTGTTCAGGCCAGTAATCCATCTTCATGAGGCGTGAGCACTTCATCCAGATAAAAACTCGAAAAGTTCCGTTACAGGTTGTAGAAACAAGTCAAACGATGTATGGAATCAATCTTTAGGATGTTTTTAACATAAAACATCAATAATGTTCCAATCTGAGAATTCCTATGTCTTCAGAAAAGCACTGGAACGAGAGGTAACTCTGTTGGGAGCGCATGTCATGAGACCAAGGCTCTCTGCCAGATGTTGGAGAATAATCAGAATTAGTTGGTAACATAGGTAAGATGTTTTATAATCATTACTTCTCATTAGAATGTTTTTGTATAATACTGTGGCGAGGTTTGCAGTCATCTGGTCTCTGTCAAGACTAAGTTACGTGGGCCGTAGAGAGGGTAGAGGGCAAGCGTGGATCTCTTGGCTCCACAATGTCTGTGTGCCAGTCAATGTGTCTCTGTGATCTTGTCAAGATAGGATGGATTTGATATATGCCTGTTGATATGGAGGATTGGTTAATGGTTCTGGGTTTGAGTAAGGAGACAAAGCTGAACGATAAATTATGCCTATGCTGTCTGGCTATGTGTGTCTTTGCTATAAAGGATCTCAGTTGCAATGTGTAAGGGACTCTCAGATAATTCATTGATAGACACTGAATTCATCTGAGAGTCACAGGGTTGTGATGGAGCTCATATAATTAAAGATGGACTTTGTGATAACTATCTCTGACTTGTGTGTGGTTTGCTCTCATGATTTGGTAAATACAGAACATTTCCACGACACAGACCACTGACTCAAAGAGGTCTCATGAGCCTCCCCTTTACAGTAGAATCCTCAAACCAGTTTCTAAACACGGTTGACATCTAGTCGAAGCCGTAGGAAGTGCAACTTGACTCCATAGACACTGTGTATTCGGTAGGCCAAGCTTTGAAAAACTACCAACCTCAGATATCCAACTTCGTGGTTGAATTTTTCTCAGGTTTTCGCCTGCCATATGAGTTCTGTTATACTCACAGACATCATTCAAACAGTTTTAGAACCTCCAGAGTGTTTTCTTTCCAATGCTAATAATAATATGCATACATTAGCATCTGGGACAGAGTAGAAGGCAGTTCACTCTGGGCACACTATTCATCCAACAGTGAAAATGCTGCCCCCTATCCCAAAAAGGTTCAAGCTAGTGAGGGAGGAAAGAGTCTCCAGCTTCAGTAATTTTTTGCAGTTTGTTCCAGTCATTAGCAGCAGAGAACTGGAAGGAAAGGCGCCCAAAGGAAGTGTTGGCTTTGGGGATGACCAGTGAAATATACCTGCTGGAGCGCGTGCTACGGGTGGGTGCTGCTATGGTGACCAGTGAACTGAGATAAGGCAGGGCTTTACCTAGCAGAGACAATTAGATGACCTGGAGCCAGTGGGTTTTAGTGTCTCTGTTTAGGAAGTTTGACATTTTATATTTGTTGTTGTTGTTGTTGTTGTTGGAGAAAACAAACAACCAGTTTGAAGACAAACATTTATATCGAAGCTGGCTGTCAAAGGTGTCTGGAAAAATATAGTGAATATCAATTCCAACCCTTAGCTAAAATAATATGTCCAGTGAGCAAAACCCTCTTCTGTTCGATAGGATAATATTCATACCCATAGACCGGACCCATAGACCGGACCCATAGACCGGACCCATAGACCAGACCCATAGACCAGACCCATACACACAGCTTCCAAATACAAAAAAAAAAAAAATCCAATGTCAAAAAAGGCTAGATAATTGTCAGAATGCGTATGTTTTTTTGTTGATAGATAACAATCTTAATTTATTTATTTACTGAATGAGCTAGCATTTATTGGTCCATCCAGTTCTATCTTCACCTCAGACAGAGATAATCAGATAGTTCTATCCTCACCTAGTTACATTTCATCAGACAGAGATAATCAGATAGTTCTATCCTCACCTAGTTACATTTCATCAGACAGAGATAATCAGATAGTTCTATCCTCACCTAGTTACATTTCATCAGACAGAGATAATCAGGTAGTTCTATCCTCACCTAGTTACATTTCATCAGACAGAGATAATCAGATAGTTCTATCCTCACCTAGTTACATTTCATCAGACAGAGATAATCAGATAGTTCTATCCTCACCTAGTTACATTTCATCAGACAGAGATAATCAGATAGTTCTATCCTCACCTTCTTACATAATTTAATTTATTCCTGTGGAGATACTGAGAGAATGAAGAAACATTGATATGTATTTTGTGACTGCTCATCTGAAAGAGTGTATTATGTAGTATTCACACAGTCCTATTACCCAGACAAACAGACAGGCATACAGACATACTGTACATACATACAGACAAACAGACGGACAGACAGACAGACTGTACATACAGACAGACAGACAGACATACTGTACATACATACAGACAGACACACAATCAGCCACACAGACAGACAGACAGACAGACAGACAGACAGACAGACATACTGTACATACAGACAGACACAAAATCAGCCACGCAGACAGACATACTGTACATACAGACAGACAGGCTGAGTGACCACTTCAGAATGTAAGAGTGGAGGACTCAGTGACGACTTCAGAATGTAAGAGTGGAGGACTCAGTGACCACTTCAGAACGTAAGAGTGGAGGACTCAGTGACCACTTCAGAACGTAAGAGTGGAGGACTCAGTGACCACTTCAGAACGTCTCAGTGGAGGACTCAGTGACCACTTCAGAACGCCTCAGTGGAGGACTCAGTGACCACTTCAGAACGTAAGAGTGGAGGACTCAGTGACCACTTCAGAACGTAAGAGTGGAGGACTCAGTGACCACTTCAGAACGCCTCAGTGGAGGACTCAGTGACCACTTCAGAACGTAAGAGTGGAGGACTCAGTGACAACTTCAGAACGTAAGAGTGGAGGACTCAGTGACAACTTCAGAACGTAAGAGTGGAGGACTCAGTGACCACTTCAGAACGTAAGAGTGGAGGACTCAGTGACCACTTCAGAACGCCTCAGTGGAGGACTCAGTGACCACTTCAGAACGTCTCAGTGGAGGACTCAGTGACCACTTCAGAACGTAAGAGTGGAGGACTCAGTGACCACTTCAGAACGTAAGAGTGGAGGACTCAGTGACCACTTCAGAACGTAAGAGTGGAGGACTCAGTGACCACTTCAGAACGCCTCAGTGGAGGACTCAGTGACCACTTCAGAACGTAAGAGTGGAGGACTCAGTGACCACTTCAGAACGTAAGAGTGGAGGACTCAGTGACCACTTCAGAACGTAAGAGTGGAGGACTCAGTGACCACTTCAGAACGTCTCAGTGGAGGACTCAGTGACCACTTCAGAACGCCTCAGTGGAGGACTCAGTGACCACTTCAGAACGTCTCAGTGGAGGACTCAGTGACCACTTCAGAACGTAAGAGTGTAGGACTCAGTGACCACTTCAGAACGTAAGAGTGGAGGACTCAGTGACCACTTCAGAACGTAAGAGTGGAGGACTCAGTGACCACTTCAGAACGCCTCAGTGGAGGACTCAGTGACCACTTCAGAACGTAAGAGTGGAGGACTCAGTGACCACTTCAGAACGTAAGAGTGGAGGACTCAGTGACCACTTCAGAACGTAAGAGTGGAGGACTCAGTGACCACTTCAGAACGTCTCAGTGGAGGACTCAGTGACCACTTCAGAACGCCTCAGTGGAGGACTCAGTGACCACTTCAGAACGTAAGAGTGGAGGACTTAGTGACCACTTCAGAACGTAAGAGTGGAGGACTCAGTGACCACTTCAGAACGTAAGAGTGTAGGACTCAGTGACCACTTCAGAACGTAAGAGTGGAGGACTCAGTGACCACTTCAGAACGTAAGAGTGGAGGACTCAGTGACCACTTCAGAACGTCTCAGTGGAGGACTCAGTGACCACTTCAGAACGCCTCAGTGGAGGACTCAGTGACCACTTCAGAACGTAAGAGTGGAGGACTTAGTGACCACTTCAGAACGTAAGAGTGGAGGACTCAGTGACCACTTCAGAACGTAAGAGTGGAGGACTCAGTGACCACTTCAGAACGCCTCAGTGGAGGACAGCCTCAGAACGCCTCAGTGGAGGACTCAGCATCAGAACGTCTCAGTGGAGGACTCAGCTTCGGCACATCTCAGTGGAGGACAGCTTCGTTGACGCCTCAGTGGACGACTCAGCCTCAGAACATCTCAGTGGAGGACAGCTTCAGGACGCCTCAGTGGAGGACAGCTTCAGGACGCCTCAGTGGACGACTCAGCCTCAGAACATCTCCGTGGAGGACAGCCTCAGAACATCTCAGTGGAGGACATCCTCGGAACATCTCAGTGGAGGACTCAGCCTCAGAACATCTCAGTGAAGGACAGCTTCAGAACGCCTCAGTGGAGGACTAAGCCTCAGAATGTCTCAGTGGAGGACTCAGCCTCAGGATGCCTCAGTGGAGGACTCAGCCTCAGAACGTCTCAGTGGAGGACTCAGCCTAAGAACGCCTCAGTGGAGGACTCAGCCTCAGAACGCCTCAGTGGAGGACTCAACCTCAAAACGCATCAGGGCTGGCCTATACAAATCATGAATCAGAGTCGGCCTATACGAATCATGAATCAAGGTCGGCCTATGCGAATCATGAATCAAGGTCGACCTATACGAATCATGAATCAGGGCCGGCCGATACGAATCATGAATCAAGGTCGGCCTATGCGAATCATGAATCAAGGTCGGCCTATACGAATCATGAATCAGGGCCGGCCGATACGAATCATGAATCAAGGTCGGCCTATGCGAATCATGAATCAGGGCCGGCCTATACGAATCATGAATCAGGGCCGGCCGATACGAATCATGAATCAAGGTCGGCCTATGCGAATCATGAATCAGGGCCGGCCGATACGAATCATGAATCAGGGCCGGCCGATACGAATCATGAATCAAGGTCGGCCTATGCGAATCATGAATCAGGGCCGGCCTATACGAATCATGAATCAGGGCCGGCCGATACGAATCATGAATCAAGGTCGGCCTATGCGAATCATGAATCAGGGCCGGCCGATACGAATCATAAATCAGGTTATTTTGACTTCAGCACCAGGGACTTGAAGAATAGCAGGTTCAGACTGATGTATGGAGCGATCAGTGGAGCGCCACACAAATGAAACAATTTCCTAACTGCACTACTTTAGACTGGACCCAATGGCCGGACCCATAGACCAGACCCATAGACCGTGCCCATAGACCGGACCCGTAGACCAGACCCATAGACCAGACCCATAGACCAGACCCATAGACCAGACCCAATGACCAGACCCATAGACCAGACCCATAGACCAGACCCATAGACCAGACCCAATGACCAGACCCATAGACCAGACCCATAGATCGGACCCATAGACCAGACCCATAGACCAGACCCAATGACCAGACCCATAGACCAGACCCATAGACCGTGCCCATAGACCGGACCCATAGACCAGACCCATAGACCAGACCCATAGACCGGACCCATAGACCAGACCCATAGACCAGACCCAATGACCAGACCCATAGACCAGACCCATAGACCAGACCCGTAGACCGGACCCGTAGACCAGACCCATAGACCAGACCCATAGACCAGAACCAATGACCAGACCCATAGTCCAGACCCATAGTCCAGACCCATAGACCGGACCCATAGACCAGACCCGTAGTCCAGACCCATAGACCGGACCCATAGACCGGACCCATGTTCCGTCCTCTCAGTGGCTAATTTCATTGGTTCGTCAGAGCCCATAGACCGGACCCATGTTCCGTCCTCTCAGTGGCTCATTTCATTGGTCCGTCAGAGCCCATAGACCGGACCCATGTCCCGTCCTCTCAGTGGCTAATTTCATTGGTCTGTCAGAGCCCATAGACCAGACCCATGTTCCGTCCTCTCAGTGGCTCATTTCATTGGTCCGTCAGAGCCCATAGACTGGACCCATGTTCCGTCCTCTGAGCGGCACATTTCACTGGTCTGTCAGAGCCCATAGACCGGACCCATAGACCGGACCCATGTTCCGTCCTCTCAGCGGACCGGACCCATGTTCCGTCCTCTCAGCGGCTCATTTCATTGGTCCGTCAGAGCCTTTGAAGGGTGCTTACAGGTTAACGGAGCGGACAGCTGCAGCGGGTGAACTCAGACTGAGGTGTGAGTTACAACGGTCAAACAGCTGACGTCGTCCCTGTCGATTGTATGAATGGACTCCTTCAGGACCTTGTCCTTTAGACTCAGCAGCAGCAATTATTGCCGTGTGTGTGTGTTCATTCCTGTGTGCATGTGCGTGTTCTTGCTTTCCTTTGTGTGCGTAAGTATGTGTGTGGTGTGAGTATGTGTGTGTGTGTGTGTGTGTGTGCCGTGCAGGTATTGGCAAGGTTAAAGTATTTTGTTGATTGATTAAATCACAGCCCTACACAGATCGTTAGTCACTCCTGTTCCCAACCTGGTTTCCACGGTGATTCATCAAACCGTGTCAAGTTGGGTGACCAGGGAAGCGCTAACAAGGCAACCGTTCCAAGAGGCAATAGAAGGAAATATCAAACACAAAAATGCTTTCCCATTAGTAATTTATCTTTGACCAAATAGGAGAAACTCTGTTAGTATTGACTATAGAGGGGTTATACTTAATCACAATGGATACAGCCTGATCAAACAGACTTTAGAGGGGCTATACTTCATCACCATGGATACAGCCTGATCAAATTAATTAAGAGGGGTTATAATTCATCACCATGGATACAGACATATCAAAAGGACTTTAGAGTGATTATACTTCATCACCATGGATACAGCCTGATCAAAAGGACTTTAGAGTGATTATACTTCATCCCCATGGATACAGCCTGATCAAAAGGACTTTAGAGTGATTATACTTCAACACCATGGATACAGCCTGATCAAAAGGACTTTAGTGATTATACTTCATCACCATGGATACAGACAGATCAAAAGTACTTTAGAGTGATTATACTTCATCACCATGGATACAGCCTGATCAAAAGGACTTTAGAGGGGCTATACTTCATCACCATGGATACAGCCTGATCAAAAGGACTTTAGAGGGGCTATACTTCATCACCATGGATACAGCCTGATCAAAAGGACTTTAGAGGGGCTATACTTCATCACCATGGATACAGACATATCAAAAGGACTTTAGAGTGGTTATACTTCATCACCATGGATACAGCCTGATCAAAAGGACTTTAGAGTGATTATACTTCATCACCATGGATACAGCCTGATCAAAAGGACTTTAGAGGGGCTATACTTCATCACCATGGATACAGCCTGATCAAAATGACTTTAGTGGGGCTATACTTCATCACCATGGATACAGCCTGATCAAAAGGACTTTAGAGTGATTATACTTCATCCCAATGGATACAGCCTGATCAAAAGGACTTTAGAGTGATTATACTTCATCACCATGGATACAGCCTGATCAAAAGGACTTTAGAGTGATTATACTTCATCACCATGGATACAGCCTGATCAAAATGACTTTAGAGGGGTTATACTTCATCACCATGGATACAGCCTGATCAAAAGGACTTTAGAGGGGCTATACTTCATCACCATGGATACAGACATATCAAAAGGACTTTAGAGGGGCTATACTTCATCACCATGGATACAGCCTGATCAAAATGACTTTAGAGGGGCTATACTTCATCACCATGGATACAGCCTGATCAAAAGGACTTTAGAGTGATTATACTTCATCACCATGGATACAGACAGATCAAAATGACTTTAGAAGGGCTATACTTCATCACCATGGATACAGCCTGATCAAAAGGACTTTAGAGTGATTATACTTCATCACCATGGATACAGCCTGATCAAAAGGACTTTAGAGGGACTCTACTTCATCACCATGGATACAGCCTGATCAAAAGGACTTTAGAGGGGCTATACTTCATCATCATGGATACAGCCTGATCAAAATGACTTTAGAGGGGCTATACTTCATCACCATGGATACAGCCTGATCAAAAGGTCTTTGGAGTGATTATACTTCATCACCATGGATACAGCCAGATCAAAATGACTTTAGAGGGACTATACTTCATCACCATGGATACAGACATATCAAAAGGACTTTAGAGGGGTTATACTTCATCACCATGGATACAGCCTGATCAAAATGACTTTAGAGTGATTATACTTCATCACCATGGATACAGCCTGATCAAAAGGACTTTAGAGGGGCTATACTTCATCACCATGGATACAGCCTGATCAAAAGGACTTTAGAGGGGCTATACTTCATCACCATGGATACAGCCTGATCAAAATGACTTTAGAGGGGCTATACTTCATCACCATGGATACAGCCTGATCAAAAGGTCTTTGGGGTGATTATACTTCATCACCATGGATACAGCCTGATCAAAATGACTTTAGAGTGATTATACTTCATCACCATGGATACAGACAGATCAAAAGGACTTTAGAGGGGCTATACTTCATCACCATGGATACAGCCTGATCAAAAGGACTTTAGAGTGATTATACTTCATCACCATGGATACAGCCTGATCAAAAGGACTTTAGAGGGACTCTACTTCATCACCATGGATACAGCCTGATCAAAAGGACTTTAGAGGGGCTATACTTCATCATCATGGATATAGCCTGATCAAAATGACTTTAGAGTGATTATACTTCATCACCATTGATACAGCCTGATCAAAAGGACTTTAGAGGGGCTATACTTCATCACCATGGATACAGCCTGATCAAAAGGACTTTAGAGGGGCTATACTTCATCACCATGGATACAGCCTGATCAAAAGGACTTTAGAGGGGCTATACTTCATCACCATGGATACAGCCTGATCAAAAGGACTTTAGAGGGGCTATACTTCATCACCATGGATACAGCCTGATCAAAAGGACTTTAGAGTGATTATACTTCATCACCATGGATACAGCCTGATCAAAAGGACTTTAGAGGGGCTATACTTCATCACCATGGATACAGCCTGATCAAAAGGACTTTAGAGGGGCTATACTTCATCACCATGGATACAGCCTGATCAAAAGGACTTTAGAGGGGCTATACTTCATCACCATGGATACAGCCTGATCAAAAGGACTTTAGAGGGGCTATACTTCATCACCATGGATACAGCCTGATCAAAAGGACTTTAGAGGGGTTATACTTCATCACCATGGATACAGCCTGATCAAAATGACTTTAGAGTGATTATACTTCATCACCATGGATACAGCCTGATCAAAAGGACTTTAGAGGGGCTATACTTCATCACCATGGATACAGCCTGATCAAAAGGACTTTAGAGGGGCTATACTTCATCACCATGGATACAGCCTGATCAAAAGGACTTTAGAGGGGCTATACTTCATCACCATGGATACAGCCTGATCAAACTGAATACACTGATCTCATATCAGAGAAGATACATCTCTCCTTCTTATATGTTTCTTCCCAAATAACACCATACTCTCTATTTATCCTATAGTGACTCTGGTCTAAAGTAGTGCATTTCACGGCCCCTCCTCTGCAGGGGTGGTTCCTCCTTCAGGCAGAGGAGGGTCGTTAGTGATTGGAGTCACCTGGGCTCAGGGTATTTAAGGCTATGAGCCGGCCTGTGACATGCACTACATAGGGAATAGGATGCTATTCCCCATAGGGCCCCGGGCTAAAGTAGTGCACTACATAGGGAATAGGATAATATTCCCCATAGGGCCCCGTTCTAAAGTAGTGCACTACATAGGGAATAGAGTGCCATTCCCTTTAGGGCCCCGGTCTAAAGTAGTGCACTACATAGGGAATAGGGTGCCATTCCCAATAGGGCCCTGGTCTAAAGTAGTGCACTACATAGGGAATAGAGTGCCATTCCCTTTAGGGTCCCGGTCTAAAGTAGTGCACTACATAGGGAATATGGTGCGAACTCAATTTACTTTTCTGAATCCCACCTCACCCAATGTGGTACGGATCTGCTATTTTTATTCCTTATAACTGGAACTTCCATCAGGAGCTAGCCAGCTAATTAGCTACCAGTCTTTGTTAGCCACAGCCAGCTGTCCTCTAGCCGGCTAATTAGCTACTAGTCTTTGTTAGACACAGCCAGCTGTCCTCTAGCCAGCTAATTAGCTACTAGTCTTTGTTAGCCACGGCCAGCTGTCCTCTAGCCAGCTAATTAGCTACTAGTCTTTGTTAGCCACGGCTAGCTGTCCTCTAGCCAGCTAATTAGCTACTAGTCTTTGTTAGCCATGGCCAGCTGTCCTCTAGCCAGCTAATTAGCTACTAGTCTTTGTTAGCCACGGCTAGCTGTCCTCTAGCCAGCTAATTAGCTACTATTCTTTGTTAGCTACGGCTAGCTGTCCTCTAGCCAGCTAATTAGCTACTAGTCTTTGTTAGCCACAGCCAGCTGTCCTCTAGCCAGCTAATTAGCTACTAGTCTTTGTTAGCCACAGCCAGCTGTCCTCTAGCCAGCTAATTAGCTACTAGTCTTTGTTAGCCACGGCCAGCTGTCCTCTAGCCAGCTAATTAGCTACTAGTCTTTGTTAGCCACGGCCAGCTGTCCTCTAGCCAGCTAATTAGCTACTAGTCTTTGTTAGCCACAGCCAGCTGTCCTCTAGCCAGCTAATTAGCTACTAGTGTTTGTTAGCCACGGCCAGCTGTCCTCTAGCCAGCTAATTAGCTACTAGTCTTTGTTAGCCACGGCTATCTGTCCTCTAGCCAGCTAATCAGCTACTAGTCTTTGTTAGCCACGGCTAGCTGTCCTCTAGCCAGCTAATTAGCTACTAGTCTTTGTTAGCCACGGCCAGCTGTCCTCTAGCCAGCTAATTAGCTACTAGTCTTTGTTAGCCACGGCTAGCTGTCCTCTAGCCAGCTAATTAGCTACTAGTCTTTGTTAGCCATGGCCAGCTGTCCTCTAGCCAGCTAATTAGCTACTATTCTTTGTTAGCTACGGCTAGCTGTCCTCTAGCCAGCTAATTAGCTACTAGTCTTTGTTAGCCACAGCCAGCTGTCCTCTAGCCAGCTAATTAGCTACTAGTCTTTGTTAGCCACAGCCAGCTGTCCTCTAGCCAACTAATTAGCTACTAGTCTTTGTTAGCCACGGCCAGCTGTCCTCTAGCCAGCTAATTAGCTACTAGTCTTTGTTAGCCACGGCCAGCTGTCCTCTAGCCAGCTAATTAGCTACTAGTCTTTGTTAGCCACGGCTAGCTGTCCTCGCCTTTTTTCTCCGTAATCTGCCACTGGACCGCCAAATTTATTGTGGTCTCAACAGGCTATTCTGTTACGATGTCGCTGAAGAACCATCGACTAGCCCTGGCCTGCTAGCTTTTCAGAACTCTGTGTCCCCTGCTCACCCAGTGTAGTAGTGACTACCGAACAGCACCCTGACTCACCTAGTGTAGTAGTGACTACCAAACAGCACCCTGTCTCACCCAGTGTAGTAGTGACTACCGAACACCACCCTGACTCACCTAGCGTAGTAATGACTACCGAACAGCACCCTGACTCACCTAGTGTAGTAGTGACTACCGAACGGCACCCTGACTCACCTAGTGTAGTAGTGACTACCGAACAGCACCCTGACTCACCTAGTGTAGTAGTGACTACCGAACACCACCCTGACTCACCTAGTGTAGTAGTGACTACCGAACAGCACCCTGACTCACCTAGTGTAGTAGTGACTACCGAACACCACCCTGACTCACCTAGTGTAGTAGTGACTACCAGACGACACTCTGACTCACCTAGTGTAGTAGTGACTACCGAACGGCACCCTGACTCATCTAGTGTAGTAGTGACTACCGAACGGCACCCTGACTCACCTAGTGTTGTAATGACTACCGAACGGCACCCTGACTCACCTAGTGTAGTAGTGACTACCAGACGACACCCTGACTCACCTAGTGTAGTAGTGACTACCGAACGGCACCCTGACTCACCTAGCGTAGTAATGACTACCGAACACCACCCTGACTCACCCAGTGTAGTAGTGACTACCGAACACCACCCTGACTCACCTAGTGTAGTAATGACTACCGAACAGCACCCTGACTCACCTAGTGTAGTAGTGACTACCGAACACCACCCTGACTCACCTAGTGTAGTAATGACTACCAGACGACACCCTGACTCACCTAGTGTAGTAGTGACTACCGAACACCACCCTGACTCACCTAGTGTAGTAATGACTACCGAACACCACCCTGACTCACCTAGTGTAGTAATGACGACCGAACACCACCCTGACTCACCTAGTGTAGTAATGACTACCAGACGACACCCTGACTCACCTGTTCCTACTCTTTTGACCCTATGATCACTCAGCTACACAGATGATGCCCCCTGGACTGTTTCAATAGCATGGTACCTCATTTTATTTACCTGTCGGTCCCAGCTTCGAACTCAGGTCCTGTATGTACCTAACTGACCTGCTCTGCCCATTCATTACCATTTACCTGTCAGCCCCAGCCTAGAACTCAGGTCCTGTATGGACCTAACTGACCCACTCTGCCCATTCATCACCATTTACCTGTCAGCCCCAGCCTTGAACTCAGGTCCTGTATGGACCTAACTGACCCGCTCTGCCCATTCATCACCATTTACCCGTTGTTGTCTTAGCTCTCCTGATCAACACCTGTCAATGCTGTATGCCTCTCTCTAATGTCAATATGCCTTGTCTAATGCTGTCTTGACTAGTTCTTATTGTTTTATTTCACTGTAGAGCCATCAGTCCCACTCAAAATGCCTTAGATGTCTCTTATGTCCCACCCCACTCACATGCGGAGACCTCACCTGGCTTCACTGGTGCCTCCAGAGACGAAACCTCTCTCATCGTCACTCAAAGCCTAGGTTTACCTCCACTGTACTCACATCCTACCATACCATTGTCTGTACATTATGCCCTGAATCTATTCTGTCACGCCCAGAAATCTGCTCCTTTGAATCTCTGTCCCCAACGCACTAGATGACCAGTTCTTATAGCCTTTAGCAGTATCCTTATCCTACTCCACATCTATTTCTCTAGTGATGTAGAGGTGAATCCAGGCCCTGTAGCCCCTAGTTCCACTCCTATTCCCCAGGCCCTGTAGCCCCTAGTTCCACTCCTATTCCCCAGGCCCTGTAGCCCCTAGTTCCACTCCTATTCCCCAGGCCCTGTAGCCCCTAGTTCCACTCCTATTCCCCAGGCCCTGTAGTCCCTAGTTCCACTCCTATTCCCCCAGGCCCTGTAGCCCCTAGTTCCACTCCTATTCCCCCATGCCCTGTAGCCCCTAGCTCCACTCCTATTCCCCCAGGCGCTATCATTTGTTGACTTCTGTAACCGTAAAAAAGCCTTGATTTCATGCAGGTCAACATCAGAAGCCTCCTCCCTAAGTATGTTTTACTCACTGCTTTAGCACACTCTGCCAACCCTGATGTCCTTGCCGTGTCTGAATCCTGGCTCAGGAAGGCCACCAAAAATTCTGAAATTTCCATCCCCAACAATAACATTTTCCACCAAGATAGAACTGACAAAGGGGGCGGAGTTGCAATCTTCTGCAAAGATAGCCTGCAGAGTTCTGTCATACTATCCAGGTCTGTAACCAAACAATTCGAGCTCCTACTTTTAAAAATCCAGCTTTCCAGAAATAAGTCTCTCACTGTTGCCTCTTGTTATAGACCCTCTTCACCCCCCAGCTGTGCCCTGGACACCATATGTGAATTGATCGCCCCCCATTTATCTTCAGAGTTCGTGCTGTTAGGTGACCTAAACTGGGACATGCTTAACATGGAAGATGCCTTCAATCTCACACAAATTATCATGGAACCTACCAGGTACAACCCTAAATCCGTAAACATGGGCACCCTCATCGATATCATCCTGATCAGGCTGCCCTTTAAATACACCTCTGCTGTCTTCAACCAGGATCTCAGCGATCACTGCCTTATTGACTGCGACCGTAATTGGTCCGACCACCACTCATCACTGTCAAATGCTCTGTCTTTGCTAGGTAAAACCCCGCCTTATCTCAGCTCACTGGTCACCATAACAACACCCACCCGTAGCACGTGCTCCAGCAGGTATATCTCACTGGTCATCCCCAAAGCCAACACCTCTATTGGCTGCCTTTTCTTCCAGTTCTCTGCTGCCAGTGACTGGAACGAACTGCAAAAATCACTGAAGCTGGAGACTTATATCTCCCTCTCTAACTTTAAGCACCAGCTGTCAGAGCAGCTCACAGATCACTGCTCCTGTTGTTACGGTGAGTGAATGAGGACCCAAAAGCGAACTAACTTAAACAGAGCTTCTTTAATAACCAAACATAGGTAGGCTCAGATAGACCGGCAGATTCCGACAGGACAGGACAAGGTTACAGCAAACATGATGATAGTCTGGCTCAGGCATGAAACACAACAAACAAGAATCCGACAAGGACAGGAACAAAAACAGAGAGAGATATAGGGACCTAATCAGAGGGAAAAGGGGAACAGGTGGGAGAAGGGGTGACAAGGTAGTCAAGAGGAGACAAGGAACAGCTGGGGGAAAGCGGGGGAGAAAAGGTAACCTAATACGACCAGCAGAGGGAGACAGGGTGAAAGGAAAGGACAGAAAGACACAACATGACAATACATGACACCTGTACATAGCCCATCTGTAAATAGCCCATACAACTAACTCATCCCCATATTGTTATTTTTTTTTTCTTTTTTGCACCCCAGTATCTCTACTTGCACATGCATCTTCTGCACATCTATCACTCCAGTGTTTCATTGCTAAATTGTAATTATTTTGCCACAATGGGCTATTTATTGCCTTACCTCCATAATCTTATTTCATTTGCACACACTGTAAATATACTTTTTCTACTGTATTTTTTACTATGTTTGTTTATTCCATGTGTAACTCTGTGTTGGTGTTTATGTCACACTGCTTTGCTTTATCCTGGCCAGGTTGCAGTTGTAAATGAGAACGTGTTCTCAACTAGCCCACCTGGTTAAATAAAGGTGTTCTCAACTAGCCCACCTGGTTAAATAAAGGTGTTCTCAACTAGCCCACCTGGTTAAATAAAGGTGTTCTCAACTAGCCCACCTGGTTAAATAAAGGTGTTCTCAACTAGCCTACCTGGTTAAATAAAGGTGTTCTCAACTAGCCTACCTGGTTAAATAAAGGTGTTCTCAACTAGCCTACCTGGTTAAATAAAGGTGTTCTCAACTAGCCTACCTGGTTAAATAAAGGTGTTCTCAACTGGCCTACCTGGTTAAATAAAGGTGTTCTCAACTAGCCTACCTGGTTAAATAAAGGTGTTCTCAACTAGCCTACCTGGTTAAATAAAGGTGTTCTCAACTAGCCCACCTGGTTAAATAAAGGTGTTCTCAACTAGCCTACCTGGTTAAATAAAGGTGTTCTCAACTAGCCTACCTGGTTAAATAAAGGTGTTCTCAACTAGCCTACCTGGTTAAATAAAGGTGTTCTCAACTAGCCTACCTGGTTAAATAAAGGTGTTCTCAACTAGCCTACCTGGTTAAATAAAGGTGTTCTCAACTAGCCCACCTGGTTAAATAAAGGTGTTCTCAACTAGCCTACCTGGTTAAATAAAGGTGTTCTCAACTAGCCCACCTGGTTAAATAAAGGTGTTCTCAACTAGCCCACCTGGTTAAATAAAGGTGTTCTCAACTAGCCTACCTGGTTAAATAAAGGTGTTCTCAACTAGCCTACCTGGTTAAATAAAGGTGTTCTCAACTAGCCCACCTGGTTAAATAAAGGTGTTCTCAACTAGCCCACCTGGTTAAATAAAGGTGTTCTCAACTAGCCCACCTGGTTAAATAAAGGTGTTCTCAACTAGCCCACCTGGTTAAATAAAGGTGTTCTCAACTAGCCCACCTGGTTAAATAAAGGTGAAATAAAACATTTGTAAAAAATAAAGTAGTGCACTATTACAGGACTCTCTCATCTTTTTAAGTGGGAGAACTTGCACAATTGATGGCTGACTAAATACTTTTTTGCCCCACTGTATATTCCTCTCTTCCCTCTCTATTCCTCTTTTCCCTCTCTATTCCTCTCTTTCCTCTCTATTCCTCTCTTTCCTCTCCATTCCTCTTTTCCCTCTCTATTCCTCTCTTTCCTCTCTATTCCTCTCTTCCCTCTCCATTCCTCTTTTCCCTCTCTATTCCTCTCTTCCCTCTCTATTCCTCTTTTCCCTCTCTATTCCTCTTTTCCCTCTCTATTCCTCTTTTCCCTCTCTATTCCTCTCTTCCCTCTCTATTCCTCTCTTCCCTCTCTATTCCTCTCTTTCCTCTCTATTCCTCTCTTTCCTCTCTACTCCTCTCTTCCCTCTCTATTCCTCTTTTCCCTCTCTATTCCTCTCTTCCCTCTCTATTCCTCTCTTCCCTCTCTATTTCTCTCTTCCCTCTCTATTCCTCTCTTCCCTCTCTATTCCTCTCTTCCCTCTCTATTCCTCTTTTCCCTCTCTATTCCTCTCTTCCCTCTCTATTCCTCTCTTTCCTCTCTATTCCTCTCTATTCCTCTATATTCCTCTCTTTCCTCTCTATTCCTCTCTTCCCTCTCTATTCCTCTCTTCCCTCTCTATTCCTCTCTTTCCTCTCTATTCCTCTTTTCCCTCTCTATTCCTCTTTTCCCTCTCTATTCCTCTCTTTCCTCTCTATTCCTCTCTTTCCTCTCTATTCCTCTTTTCCCTCTCTATTCCTCTCTTTCCTCTCTATTCCTCTCTTTCCTCTCTATTCCTCTTTTCCCTCTCTATTCCTCTCTTTCCTCTCTTTCCTCTCTATTCCTCTCTTTCCTCTCTATTCCTCTCTTTCCTCTCTATTCCTCTCTTTCCTCTCTATTCCTCTCTTTCCTCTCTTCCCTCTCTATTCCTCTTTTCCCTCTCTATTCCTCTATTCCCTCTCTATTCCTCTCTTTCCTCTCTATTCCTCTCTATTCCTCTATATTCCTCTCTTTCCTCTCTATTCCTCTCTTCCCTCTCTATTCCTCTCTTTCCTCTCTATTCCTCTTTTCCCTCTCTATTCCTCTTTTCCCTCTCTATTCCTCTCTTTCCTCTCTATTCCTCTCTTTCCTCTCTATTCCTCTCTTTCCTCTCTATTCCTCTCTTTCCTCTCTATTCCTCTTTTCCCTCTCTATTCCTCTCTTTCCTCTCTATTCCTCTCTTTCCTCTCTATTCCTCTTTTCCCTCTCTATTCCTCTCTTTCCTCTCTTTCCTCTCTATTCCTCTCTTTCCTCTCTATTCCTCTCTTTCCTCTCTATTCCTCTTTTCCCTCTCTATTCCTCTCTTTCCTCTCTTTCCTCTCTATTCCTCTCTTTCCTCTCTATTCCTCTCTTTCCTCTCTATTCCTCTCTTTCCTCTCTATTCCTCTTTTCCCTCTCTATTCCTCTCTTTCCTCTCTATTCCTCTCTTTCCTCTCTATTCCTCTCTTTCCTCTCTATTCCTCTCTTTCCTCTCTATTCCTCTTTTCCCTCTCTATTCCTCTCTTTCCTCTCTATTCCTCTCTTTCCTCTATATTCCTCTCTTCCCTCTCTATTCCTCTTTTCCCTCTCTATTCCTCTTTTCCCTCTCTATTCCTCTTTTCCCTCTCTATTCCTCTCTTCCCTCTCTATTCCTCTCTTTCCTCTCTATTCCTCTCTTTCCTCTCTATTCCTCTCTTCCCTCTCTATTCCTCTCTTCCCTCTCTATTCCTCTTTTCCCTCTCTATTCCTCTCTTCCCTCTCTATTCCTCTTTTCCCTCTCTATTCCTCTTTTCCCTCTCTATTCCTCTCTTCCCTCTCTATTCCTCTCTTTCCTCTCTATTCCTCTCTTTCCTCTCTATTCCTCTCTTCCCTCTCTATTCCTCTCTTCCCTCTCTATTCCTCTTTCCCCTCTCTATTCCTCTCTTCCCTCTCTATTCCTCTTTTCCCTCTATATTCCTCTCTATTCCTCTCTTCCCTCTCTATTTCTCTCTTCCCTCTCTATTCCTCTCTTTCCTTCTATATTCCTCTCTTCCCTCTCTATTCCTCTTTTCCCTCTCTATTCCTCTTTTCCCTCTCTATTCCTCTTTTCCCTCTCTATTCCTCTCTTTCCTCTCTATTCCTCTCTTTCCTCTCTATTCCTCTCTTCCCTCTCTATTCCTCTCTTCCCTCTCTATTCCTCTTTTCCCTCTCTATTCCTCTCTTCCCTCTCTATTCCTCTTTTCCCTCTCTATTCCTCTTTTCCCTCTCTATTCCTCTCTTCCCTCTCTATTCCTCTCTTTCCTCTCTATTCCTCTCTTTCCTCTCTATTCCTCTCTTCCCTCTCTATTCCTCTCTTTCCTCTCTATTCCTCTCTTTCCTCTCTATTCCTCTCTTTCCTCTCTATTCCTCTCTTCCCTCTCTATTCCTCTCTTCCCTCTCTATTCCTCTTTTCCCTCTCTATTCCTCTCTTCCCTCTCTATTCCTCATTTCCCTCTATATTCCTCTCTTTCCTCTCTATTCCTCTCTTCCCTCTCTATTCCTCTCTTCCCTCTCTATTCCTCTCTTTCCTCTCTATTCCTCTTTTCCCTCTCTATTCCTCTCTTCCCTCTCTATTCCTCTCTTTCCTCTCTATTCCTCTTTTCCCTCTCTATTCCTCTTTTCCCTCTCTATTCCTCTCTTTCCTCTCTATTCCTCTCTTTCCTCTCTATTCCTCTTTTCCCTCTCTATTCCTCTCTTTCCTCTCTATTCCTCTCTTCCCTCTCTATTCCTCTCTTTCCTCTCTATTCCTCTCTTTCCTCTATATTCCTCTCTTCCCTCTCTATTCCTCTTTTCCCTCTCTATTCCTCTTTTCCCTCTCTATTCCTCTTTTCCCTCTCTATTCCTCTCTTCCCTCTCTATTCCTCTCTTTCCTCTCTATTCCTCTGTTTCCTCTCTATTCCTCTCTTCCCTCTCTATTCCTCTCTTCCCTCTCTATTCCTCTTTTCCCTCTCTATTCCTCTTTTCCCTCTCTATTCCTCTCTTCCCTCTCTATTCCTCTCTTTCCTCTCTATTCCTCTCTTTCCTCTCTATTCCTCTCTTCCCTCTCTATTCCTCTCTTTCCTCTCTATTCCTCTTTTCCCTCTCTATTCCTCTCTTCCCTCTCTATTCCTCTCTTCCCTCTCTATTCCTCTCTTCCCTCTCTATTCCTCTTTTCCCTCTCTATTCCTCTCTTCCCTCTCTATTCCTCTCTTCCCTCTCTATTCCTATTTTCCCTCTCTATTCCTCTCTTTCCTCTCTATTCCTCTCTTCCCTCTATATTCCTCTCTTTCCTCTCTATTCCTCTCTTTCCTCTCTATTCCTCTCTTTCCTCTCTATTCCTCTCTTTCCTCTCTATTCCTCTCTTTCCTCTCTATTCCTCTCTTTCCTCTCTATTCCTCTATATTCCTCTCTTTCCTCTCTATTCCTCTCTTTCCTCTCTATTCCTCTCTTTCCTCTCTATTCCTCTCTTTCCTCTCTATTCCTCTATATTCCTCTCTTTCCTCTCTATTCCTCTCTTTCCTCTCTATTCCTCTCTTTCCTCTCTATTCCTCTCTTTCCTCTCTATTCCTCTCT
This sequence comes from Oncorhynchus mykiss, assembly GCF_057628025.1. Classification (NCBI taxonomy): domain Eukaryota; kingdom Metazoa; phylum Chordata; class Actinopteri; order Salmoniformes; family Salmonidae; genus Oncorhynchus; species Oncorhynchus mykiss. The sequence goes on from NC_143039.1 coordinate 79,926,270, forward strand.
TTCCTCTCTATTCCTCTATATTCCTCTCTTTCCTCTCTATTCCTCTCTATTCCTCTCTTTCCTCTCTATTCCTCTCTTCCCTCTCTATTCCTCTCTTCCCTCTATATTCCTCTCTTCCCTCTCTATTCCTCTCTTCCCTCTCTATTCCTCTTTTCCCTCTCTATTCCTCTCTTCCCTCTCTATTCCTCTCTTCCCTCTCTATTCCTCTTTTCCCTCTCTATTCCTCTTTTCCCTCTCTATTCCTCTCTTCCCTCTCTATTCCTCTCTTTCCTCTCTATTCCTCTCTTTCCTCTCTATTCCTCTCTTCCCTCTCTATTCCTCTCTTTCCTCTCTATTCCTCTTTTCCCTCTCTATTCCTCTCTTCCCTCTCTATTCCTCTCTTCCCTCTCTATTCCTCTCTTCCCTCTCTATTCCTCTTTTCCCTCTCTATTCCTCTCTTCCCTCTCTATTCCTCTCTTCCCTCTCTATTCCTCTTTTCCCTCTCTATTCCTCTCTTTCCTCTCTATTCCTCTCTTCCCTCTATATTCCTCTCTTTCCTCTCTATTCCTCTCTTTCCTCTCTATTCCTCTCTTTCCTCTCTATTCCTCTCTTTCCTCTCTATTCCTCTCTTTCCTCTCTATTCCTCTCTTTCCTCTCTATTCCTCTCTATTCCTCTCTTCCCTCTCTATTCCTCTTTTCCCTCTCTATTCCTCTCTTCCCTCTCTATTCCTCTCTTTCCTCTCTATTCCTCTCTTTCCTCTCTATTCCTCTTTTCCCTCTCTATTCCTCTCTTCCCTCTATATTCCTCTCTTCCCTCTCTATTCCTCTCTTCCCTCTCTATTCCTCTTTTCCCTCTCTATTCCTCTCTTCCCTCTCTATTCCTCTCTTCCCTCTCTATTCCTCTCTTCCCTCTCTATTCCTCTTTTCCCTCTCTATTCCTCTCTTCCCTCTATATTCCTCTCTTCCCTCTCTATTCCTCTCTTCCCTCTCTATTCCTCTCTTTCCTCTCTATTCCTCTCTTTCCTCTCTATTCCTCTCTTTCCTCTCTATTCCTCTCTTTCCTCTCTATTCCTCTATATTCCTCTCTTTCCTCTCTATTCCTCTCTTTCCTCTCTATTCCTCTCTTTCCTCTCTATTCCTCTCTTTCCTCTCTATTCCTCTCTTTCCTCTCTATTCCTCTATATTCCTCTCTTTCCTCTCTTTCCTCTCTATTCCTCTTTTCCCTCTCTATTCCTCTCTTCCCTCTCTATTCCTCTCTTCCCTCTCTATTCCTCTCTTCCCTCTCTATTCCTCTTTTCCCTCTCTATTCCTCTCTTCCCTCTATATTCCTCTCTTCCCTCTCTATTCCTCTCTTCCCTCTCTATTCCTCTCTTTCCTCTCTATTCCTCTCTTTCCTCTCTATTCCTCTCTTTCCTCTCTATTCCTCTCTTTCCTCTCTATTCCTCTATATTCCTCTCTTTCCTCTCTATTCCTCTCTTTCCTCTCTATTCCTCTCTTTCCTCTCTATTCCTCTCTTTCCTCTCTATTCCTCTCTTTCCTCTCTATTCCTCTCTATTCCTCTCTTTCCTCTCTATTCCTCTCTTCCCTCTCTATTCCTCTCTTCCCTCTATATTCCTCTCTTCCCTCTCTATTCCTCTCTTCCCTCTCTATTCCTCTTTTCCCTCTCTATTCCTCTCTTCCCTCTCTATTCCTCTCTTTCCTCTCTATTCCTCTCTTTCCTCTCTATTCCTCTTTTCCCTCTCTATTCCTCTCTTCCCTCTATATTCCTCTCTTCCCTCTCTATTCCTCTCTTCCCTCTCTATTCCTCTTTTCCCTCTCTATTCCTCTCTTCCCTCTCTATTCCTCTCTTCCCTCTCTATTCCTCTCTTCCCTCTCTATTCCTCTTTTCCCTCTCTATTCCTCTCTTCCCTCTATATTCCTCTCTTCCCTCTCTATTCCTCTCTTCCCTCTCTATTCCTCTCTTTCCTCTCTATTCCTCTCTTTCCTCTCTATTCCTCTTTTCCCTCTCTATTCCTCTCTTCCCTCTATATTCCTCTCTTCCCTCTCTATTCCTCTCCTCCCTCTCTATTCCTCTTTTCCCTCTCTATTCCTCTTTTCCCTCTCTATTCCTCTCTTCCCTCTATATTCCTCTCTTCCCTCTCTATTCCTCTCTTTCCTCTCTATTCCTCTTTTCCCTCTCTATTCCTATTTTCCCTCTCTATTCCTCTCCTTCCTCTCTATTCCTCTCTTTCCTCTCTATTCCTCTTTTCCATCTCTATTCCTCTCTTTCCTCTCTATTCCTCTCTTCCCTCTCTATTCCTCTCTTTCCTCTCTATTCCTCTCTTTCCTCTATATTCCTCTCTTCCCTCTCTATTCCTCTTTTCCCTCTCTATTCCTCTTTTCCCTCTCTATTCCTCTTTTCCCTCTCTATTCCTCTCTTCCCTCTCTATTCCTCTCTTTCCTCTCTATTCCTCTCTTTCCTCTCTATTCCTCTCTTTCCTCTCTATTCCTCTCTTTCCTCTCTATTCCTCTATATTCCTCTCTTTCCTCTCTATTCCTCTCTTTCCTCTCTATTCCTCTCTTTCCTCTCTATTCCTCTCTTTCCTCTCTATTCCTCTCTTTTCCTCTCTATTCCTCTATATTCCCTCTTTCCTCTCTATTCCTCTCTATTCCTCTCTTTCCTCTCTATTCCTCTCTTCCCTCTCTATTCCTCTTTTCCCTCTCTATTCCTCTCTTCCCTCTATATTCCTCTCTTCCCTCTCTATTCCTCTCTTCCCTCTCTATTCCTCTTTTCCCTCTCTATTCCTCTCTTCCCTCTCTATTCCTCTCTTTCCTCTCTATTCCTCTCTTTCCTCTCTATTCCTCTTTTCCCTCTCTATTCCTCTCTTCCCTCTATATTCCTCTCTTCCCTCTCTATTCCTCTCTTCCCTCTCTATTCCTCTTTTCCCTCTCTATTCCTCTCTTCCCTCTCTATTCCTCTCTTCCCTCTCTATTCCTCTCTTCCCTCTCTATTCCTCTTTTCCCTCTCTATTCCTCTCTTCCCTCTATATTCCTCTCTTCCCTCTCTATTCCTCTCTTCCCTCTCTATTCCTCTCTTTCCTCTCTATTCCTCTCTTTCCTCTCTATTCCTCTCTTTCCTCTCTATTCCTCTCTTTCCTCTCTATTCCTCTATATTCCTCTCTTTCCTCTCTATTCCTCTCTTTCCTCTCTATTCCTCTCTTTCCTCTCTATTCCTCTCTTTCCTCTCTATTCCTCTCTTTCCTCTCTATTCCTCTATATTCCTCTCTTTCCTCTCTATTCCTCTCTATTCCTCTTTTCCCTCTCTATTCCTCTCTTCCCTCTCTATTCCTCTCTTCCCTCTCTATTCCTCTCTTCCCTCTCTATTCCTCTTTTCCCTCTCTATTCCTCTCTTCCCTCTATATTCCTCTCTTCCCTCTCTATTCCTCTCTTCCCTCTCTATTCCTCTCTTTCCTCTCTATTCCTCTCTTTCCTCTCTATTCCTCTCTTTCCTCTCTATTCCTCTCTTTCCTCTCTATTCCTCTATATTCCTCTCTTTCCTCTCTATTCCTCTCTTTCCTCTCTATTCCTCTCTTTCCTCTCTATTCCTCTCTTTCCTCTCTATTCCTCTCTATTCCTCTCTTTCCTCTCTATTCCTCTCTTCCCTCTCTATTCCTCTCTTCCCTCTATATTCCTCTCTTCCCTCTCTATTCCTCTCTTCCCTCTCTATTCCTCTTTTCCCTCTCTATTCCTCTCTTCCCTCTCTATTCCTCTCTTTCCTCTCTATTCCTCTCTTTCCTCTCTATTCCTCTCTTCCCTCTCTATTCCTCTTTTCCCTCTCTATTCCTCTTTTCCCTCTCTATTCCTCTTTTCCCTCTCTATTCCTCTCTTCCCTCTCTATTCCTCTCTTTCCTCTCTATTCCTCTCTTTCCTCTCTATTCCTCTCTTCCCTCTCTATTCCTCTCTTCCCTCTCTATTCCTCTTTTCCCTCTCTATTCCTCTTTTCCCTCTCTATTCCTCTCTTCCCTCTCTATTCCTCTCTTTCCTCTCTATTCCTCTCTTCCCTCTCTATTCCTCTTTTCCCTCTCTATTCCTCTCTTCCCTCTCTATTCCTCTCTTCCCTCTCTATTCCTCTCTTTCCTCTCTATTCCTCTCTTTCCTCTCTATTCCTCTCTTCCCTCTCTATTCCTCTTTTCCCTCTCTATTCCTCTTTTCCCTCTCTATTCCTCTCTTTCCTCTCTATTCCTCTCTTTCCTCTCTATTCCTCTTTTCCCTCTCTATTCCTCTTTTCCCTCTCTATTCCTCTCTTTCCTCTCTATTCCTCTCTTTCCTCTCTATTCCTCTCTTCCCTCTCTATTCCTCTCTTTCCTCTCTATTCCTCCTCTCCTCTCCTCTCTCTACACCTTTATTTAACCAGGTAGGCTAGTTGAGAACACCTTTATTTAACCAGGTAGACTAGTTGAGAACACCTTTATTTAACCAGGTAGGCTAGTTGAGAACACCTTTATTTAACCAGGTAGGCTAGTTGAGAACACCTTTATTTAACCAGGTAGGCTAGTTGAGAACACCTTTATTTAACCAGGTAGGCTAGTTGAGAATACCTTTATTTAACCAGGTAGGCTAGTTGAGAACACCTTTATTTAACCAGGTAGGCTAGTTGAGAACACCTTTATTTAACCAGGTAGGCTAGTTGAGAACACCTTTATTTAACCAGGTAGGCTAGTTGAGAACACCTTTATTTAACCAGGTAGGCTAGTTGAGAACACCTTTATTTAACCAGGTAGGCTAGTTGAGAACACCTTTATTTAACCAGGTAGGCTAGTTGAGAACACCTTTATTTAACCAGGTAGGCTAGTTGAGAACACCTTTATTTAACCAGGTAGGCTAGTTGAGAACACCTTTATTTAACCAGGTAGGCTAGTTGAGAACACCTTTATTTAACCAGGTAGGCTAGTTGAGAACACCTTTATTTAACCAGGTAGGCTAGTTGAGAACACCTTTATTTAACCAGGTAGGCTAGTTGAGAACACCTTTATTTAACCAGGTAGGCCAGTTGAGAACACCTTTATTTAACCAGGTAGGCTAGTTGAGAACACCTTTATTTAACCAGGTAGGCCAGTTGAGAACACCTTTATTTAACCAGGTAGGCTAGTTGAGAACACCTTTATTTAACCAGGTAGGCTAGTTGAGAACACCTTTATTTAACCAGGTAGGCTAGTTGAGAACACCTTTATTTAACCAGGTAGGCTAGTTGAGAACACCTTTATTTAACCAGGTAGGCTAGTTGAGAACACCTTTATTTAACCAGGTAGGCTAGTTGAGAACACCTTTATTTAACCAGGTAGGCTAGTTGAGAACACCTTTATTTAACCAGGTAGGCTAGTTGAGAACACCTTTATTTAACCAGGTAGGCTAGTTGAGAACACCTTTATTTAACCAGGTAGGCTAGTTGAGAACACCTTTATTTAACCAGGTAGGCCAGTTGAGAACACCTTTATTTAACCAGGTAGGCTAGTTGAGAACACCTTTATTTAACCAGGTAGGCTAGTTGAGAACACCTTTATTTAACCAGGTAGGCTAGTTGAGAACACCTTTATTTAACCAGGTAGGCTAGTTGAGAACACCTTTATTTAACCAGGTAGGCTAGTTGAGAACACCTTTATTTAACCAGGTAGGCTAGTTGAGAACACCTTTATTTAACCAGGTAGGCTAGTTGAGAACACCTTTATTTAACCAGGTAGGCTAGTTGAGAACACCTTTATTTAACCAGGTAGGCTAGTTGAGAACACCTTTATTTAACCAGGTAGGCTAGTTGAGAACACCTTTATTTAACCAGGTAGGCTAGTTGAGAACACCTTTATTTAACCAGGTAGGCTAGTTGAGAACACCTTTATTTAACCAGGTAGGCCAGTTGAGAACACCTTTATTTAACCAGGTAGGCCAGTTGAGAACACCTTTATTTAACCAGGTAGGCTAGTTGAGAACACCTTTATTTAACCAGGTAGGCTAGTTGAGAACACCTTTATTTAACCAGGTAGGCTAGTTGAGAACACCTTTATTTAACCAGGTAGGCTAGTTGAGAACACCTTTATTTAACCAGGTAGGCTAGTTGAGAACACCTTTATTTAACCAGGTAGGCTAGTTGAGAACACCTTTATTTAACCAGGTAGGCTAGTTGAGAACACCTTTATTTAACCAGGTAGGCTAGTTGAGAACACCTTTATTTAACCAGGTAGGCCAGTTGAGAACACCTTTATTTAACCAGGTAGGCTAGTTGAGAACACCTTTATTTAACCAGGTAGGCTAGTTGAGAACACCTTTATTTAACCAGGTAGGCTAGTTGAGAACACCTTTATTTAACCAGGTAGGCTAGTTGAGAACACCTTTATTTAACCAGGTAGGCCAGTTGAGAACACCTTTATTTAACCAGGTAGGCTAGTTGAGAACACCTTTATTTAACCAGGTAGGCCAGTTGAGAACACCTTTATTTAACCAGGTAGGCTAGTTGAGAACACCTTTATTTAACCAGGTAGGCTAGTTGAGAACACCTTTATTTAACCAGGTAGGCTAGTTGAGAACACCTTTATTTAACCAGGTAGGCTAGTTGAGAACACCTTTATTTAACCAGGTAGGCCAGTTGAGAACACCTTTATTTAACCAGGTAGGCTAGTTGAGAACACCTTTATTTAACCAGGTAGGCTAGTTGAGAACACCTTTATTTAACCAGGTAGGCTAGTTGAGAACACCTTTATTTAACCAGGTAGGCTAGTTGAGAACACCTTTATTTAACCAGGTAGGCTAGTTGAGAACACCTTTATTTAACCAGGTAGGCTAGTTTAGAACACCTTTATTTAACCAGGTAGGCTAGTTGAGAACACCTTTATTTAACCAGGTAGGCTAGTTGAGAACACCTTTATTTAACCAGGTAGGCTAGTTGAGAACACCTTTATTTAACCAGGTAGGCTAGTTGAGAACACCTTTATTTAACCAGGTAGGCTAGTTGAGAACACCTTTATTTAACCAGGTAGGCTAGTTGAGAACACCTTTATTTAACCAGGTAGGCTAGTTGAGAACACCTTTATTTAACCAGGTAGGCTAGTTGAGAACACCTTTATTTAACCAGGTAGGCTAGTTGAGAACACCTTTATTTAACCAGGTAGGCTAGTTGAGAACACCTTTATTTAACCAGGTAGGCTAGTTGAGAACACCTTTATTTAACCAGGTAGGCTAGTTGAGAACACCTTTATTTAACCAGGTAGGCTAGTTGAGAACACCTTTATTTAACCAGGTAGGCTAGTTGAGAACACCTTTATTTAACCAGGTAGGCTAGTTGAGAACACCTTTATTTAACCAGGTAGGCTAGTTGAGAACACCTTTATTTAACCAGGTAGGCTAGTTGAGAACACCTTTATTTAACCAGGAAGGCTAGTTGAGAACACCTTTATTTAACCAGGTAGGCTAGTTGAGAACACCTTTATTTAACCAGGTAGGCTAGTTGAGAACACCTTTATTTAACCAGGTAGGCCAGTTGAGAACACCTTTATTTAACCAGGTAGGCTAGTTGAGAACACCTTTATTTAACCAGGTAGGCTAGTTGAGAACACCTTTATTTAACCAGGTAGGCTAGTTGAGAACACCTTTATTTAACCAGGTAGGCTAGTTGAGAACACCTTTATTTAACCAGGTAGGCTAGTTGAGAACACCTTTATTTAACCAGGTAGGCTAGTTGAGAACACCTTTATTTAACCAGGTAGGCTAGTTGAGAACACCTTTATTTAACCAGGTAGGCTAGTTGAGAACACCTTTATTTCACCAGGTAGGCTAGTTGAGAACACCTTTATTTAACCAGGTAGGCTAGTTGAGAACACCTTTATTTAACCAGGAAGGCTAGTTGAGAACACCTTTATTTAACCAGGTAGGCTAGTTGAGAACACCTTTATTTAACCAGGTAGGCTAGTTGAGAACACCTTTATTTAACCAGGTAGGCTAGTTGAGAACACCTTTATTTCACCAGGTAGGCTAGTTGAGAACACCTTTATTTAACCAGGTAGGCTAGTTGAGAACAAGTTCTCATTTACAACTGCGACCTGGCCAAGATAAGGCATAGCAGTGTGAACAGACAGAAACACAGAGTTACACATGGAGTAAACAATTAACAAGCCAATAACACAGTATAATTTTTTTTTACATAAAAAAAATGGGTCTATATACATTGTGTTCAAAAGGCATGAGGAGGTAGGAGAATAGTTACAATTTAGCAGATTAACACTGGAGTGATAAATTATCAGATGGTCATGTGCAGGTAGAGATATTGGTGTGCAAAAGAGCAGAAAAGTAAGTAAAATAAAAACAATATGGGGATGAGGTAGGTAAATTGGCTGGGCTATTTACCGAAGGACTATGTACAGCTGCAGCGATCGGTTAGCTGCTCAGATAGCTGATGTTTAGAGTTGGTGAGGGAGATAAAAGTCTCCAACTTCAACGATGTTTGCAATTCGTTCCAGTCACAGGCAGCAGAGAACTGGAAGGAAAGGCGGCCAAATGAGGTGTTGGCTTTAGGGATGAACAGTGAGATACACCTGCTGGAGCACGTGCTATACGGTGAGTGTTGCCATCGTGACCAGTGAACTGAGATAAGGCGGAGCTTTACCTAGCATGGACTTGTAGATGACCTGGAGCCAGTGGGTCTGGCAACGAACATGTAGCGAGGGCCAGCCAATGAGCATACAGGTCACAGTGGTGGGTGGTATAAGGTGCTTTAGTAACAAAGCGGATGGCACTGTAATAAACTGCATCCAGTTTGCTGAGTAGAGTGTTGGAAGCCATTTTGTAGATGACATCGCCGAAGTCGAGGATCGGTAGGATAGTCAGTTTTACTAGGGTAAGTTTGGCGGTGTGAGTGAAGGAGGCTTTGTTGCGGAATAGAAAGCCGAGTCTAGATTTGATTTAGATTGGAGATGTTTGATATGAGTCTGGAAGGAGAGTTTACAGTCTAGCCAGACACCTAGGTACTTATAGATGTCCACATATTCTAGGTCGGAACCATCCAGGGTGGTGATGCTAGTCAGGCGTGCGGGTGGAGGGAGGGAACGGTTGAAAAGCATGCATTTGGTTTTACTAGCGTTAAGAGCAGTTTGAGGCCACGGAAGGAGTGTTGTATGGCATTGAAGCTCGTTTGGAGGTTAGATAGCACAGTGTCCAAGGACGGGCCGGAAGTATACAGAATGGTGTCGTCTGCGCAGAGGTGGATCAGGGAATCGCCCGCAGCAAGAGCAACATCATTGATATATACAGAGAAAAGAGTCTTCCCGAGAATTGAACCGTGTGGTACCCCCATAGAGACTGCCAGAGGACCGGACAACATGCCCTCCGATTTGACACACTGAACTCTGTCTGCAAAGTAGTTGGAGAACCAGGCAAGGCAGTCATTAGAAAAACCGAGGCTACTGAGTCTGCCGATAAGAATGTGGTGATTGAAAGCCTTGGCAAGGTCGATGAAGACGGCTGCACAGTACTGTCTTTTATCGATGGCGGTTATGATATCGTTTAGTACCTTGACCGTGACTGAGGTGCACCCGTGACCAGATTGCGTAGCGGAGAAGGTACGGTGGGATTCGAGATGGTCAGTGATCTGTTTGTTCACTTGGCTTTCAAAGACCTTAGAAAGGCAGGGTAGGATAGATATAGGTCTGTAACAGTTTGGGTCTAGAGGCAGGGCAGGGCAGGATAGATTTAGGTCTGTAGCAGTTTGGGTCCAGGGTGTCTCCCCCTTTGAAGAGGGGGATGACCGTGGCAGCTTTCCAGTCCTTGGGGATCTCTGTGTCTTTCTCTTCTATTTACCTCTCTTCCCTCTCTTTCCCTATCCTTCCCTCGCCTTTTCCTTCTTTACC
>NC_143039.1:79941114-79958614 GCF_057628025.1 Oncorhynchus mykiss
TGTGTAATGAAGAAAATATCCCATAGAGGCACACGCGCCACCGTAGATTTTCATATGGGAAATGGTCACAAAGTCAGAATTTTTTTGACAATGACACATATGTAATAACCGTATAAACATACATTTGCCTTATTTTATTGAGTTTGTCCATGAGGCCTATGTTTGGTCCATTTGACATATATGATCAAAGGAAGTTGGCTTCCGAACCCAAAAGTCAGTGAACCATGGCCAAATGGCATAAGAAATGTCAAATTGCAGTGCCTTTGGCATCATTAACACTTCGGTGCCATTTCCACGGGACGGTTGAGCTAATGTAGTCCAATGTGATTAGCATGAGGTTGAGCTAATGTAGTCTAATGTGATTAGCATGAGGTTGAGCTAATGTAGTCTAATGCGATTAGCATGAGGTTGAGCTAATGTAGTCTAATGCGATTAGCATGAGGTTGAGCTAATGTTGTCTAATGCAATTAGCATGAGGTTGAGCTAATGTTGTCTAATGCAATTAGCATGAGGTTGTAAGTAACAATAACATTTTCCAGGACATAGACATATCTGATATTGGCAGAAAGCTTAAATTCTTGTTAATCTAACTGCGTTGTCCAATTTACAGTAGCTATAACAGTGAAAGAATGCCATACTATTGTTTGAGAACAGTGCACAATTGTGACAATGAAAAGTTAATAATATACAAATTAGACACATTTGGGCAGTCTTGATACATAATTTTGAATGGAAATGCATTGGTTCATTGGATCAGTCTAAAACATTGCACATACACTGCAGCCATCTAGTGGCCAAAATTGCAGCTGGGCTGGAATAATACATTATGGTCTTTCGCTTCCATTTCAAACATGATGGTACAAAAAAAAAGTGTTTCTTTGTATTATCTTTTACCAGATCAATTGTGTTATATTTTCCTACATTCCATTCACATTTCCACAAAAGTCAGTGTTTCTTTTCAAATGGTACAAAGAATATGCAAATCATAGCTTCAGGGCCTGAGCTTCAGGCAGTTAGATTTGGGTATGTCATTTTAGGCGTTCATTTATCAAATCAATTCTCTGTAATTATTATTACGTGATTAAACTAATCATGTAAATGTAATTAACTAGGAAGTCGGGGCACCAAGGAAAATCTTCAGATTACAAAGTTATAATTTTCCGAATGTAACTCTTCAGATAGTTTAATATCTGATCAATTAGTATTCTAATTAGTGAATTATTATTTACCTCACGTCAGTCTCATTCCAAACGTTGTAAATTGTTGGTTATCTGCATGAACCCAGCCTTTACTATAAATCCTCCATACACCAATTGGCTTAATCCTTTATTTACTAACTAACTAAATAATCACAGAAATGCATAAACAAGTAAACAGTAGATATTGGTAACTAACACAGGATAGGGAAGATTCCCTAGTGGGCTAAGCTGATATGATTGCTTGGTGGACAAAATGGAAGGGGGTGTGGACTGAGAAAAAATGGGGTGTGGACTGAGAAAGAAGGGGGTGTGGACTGAGAAAGAAGGGGGGGTGGACTGAGAAAGAAGGGGGTGTGGACTGGGAAGGGGGTGTGGACTGGGAAGGGGGTGTGGACTTGGAAAGAAGGGGGTGTGGACAGGGTAGGGGGTGTGGACTGGGAAAGAAGGGGGTGTGGACTGGGAAGGGGGTGTGGACTGAGAGAGAGTGGCAAAGACGAAATGGATCACTACACACAGTTGGTAATTACATTAATTGAAATGCTAATCATTTGCACATGAACGCTCACTCATTCGGGAATAATCGCAATCAATATATATTTACGCCCATGTGTCGTTGTGATCTCTGTTGGAATCCGGTATATCTGCTGGAGAGTTCATCTGAGTCTCTCTCTCTCTATCTGTTTCCCTGAACAGCAAATTATTTTGTGGTTAGATGGATACTTCAGAGTACCCTTCAGAAATGTTTGATAGAAACAATGTTTTGGCGGTTGTCTGTCTTCTCGTCCTAGGTTTACATCATTTCTAGCTGCAGACTAGTAATTAGTATCTCAAATTTGCTTTTATTCTGTAGGGATCGATAGTCTCAGAGTTGAACCATTTCCAGCCGTGTAGCCAATGCTCCATGTGGTTTGGAATTATATTTGCAATCACAGCTCACACTGTGGGTTTGCTTAGTCTTGATACATTAACCTGTGCCACCTCAGTTTACACCGAGGTACGTGTGATCTTAACTATTCACCATCACAGCTCACGCTGTGGGTTTGCTCAGTCTAAAGAGGATTTCCATAGCAGGGGCTTCTATTCGTAACAATAGAAAAGGCGGTTCTATGACACCTGATCATGTCTGTGCGTGGCCAATGACTTAGTTAACTTCTTGGTGACGGGGGGCAGTATTGAGTAGCTTGGATGAATAAGGTGCCCAGAGTGAACTGCCTCCTACTCAGCCATGAAAGCTAGAATTTGCATGTAATCAGTATATTTGGATAGAAAACACTCTGAAGTTTCTAAAACTGTTTGAATGATGTCTGTGAGTATAACAGAACTCATATGGCAGGCGAAAACCTGAGAAAAATCCAACCAGGAAGTGGGACATCTGAGGTTTGTAGGTTTTCATCTCATAGCCTATCGAAGATACAGTGGGATATTGGTCATGTTGCACTTCCTAAGGCTTCCACTAGATGTCCACAGTCTTTAGAACCTTGTTTGATGCTTCTACTGTGAAGTGGGGCTGAATGAGAGGGGATTGAGCCAGGTGTCTGGCAGAATGCCATGAGCTCGTAACACGCGGTCAAGTGAAAGTTAGCTTGCGTTCCATTGCTTTTCTACAGACAAAGGAATTCTCCGGTTAGAACATTATTGAAGATTTATGATAAAAACATCTTAAAGATTGATTCTATACTTCGTTTGACATGTTTCTACGACCTGTAATATAACTTTTTGGACATTTCGTCCGACCTTTCGTCCGACCTTTCGGCTGCACTTTCAGATGCTGTCAGATGCTGTCAGATGCTATCAGATGCTATCAGATGCTATCAGATGCTGTCAGATGCTGCCAGATGCTATCAGATGCTATCAGATGCTGTCAGATGCTATCAGATGCTATCAGATGCTATCAGATGCTTTCAGATGCTATCAGATGCTGTCAGATGCTGTCAGATGCTATCAGATGCTGTCAGATGCTGTCAGATGCTGTCAGATGCTATCAGATGCTATCAGATGCTGTCAGATGCTGCCAGATGCTATCAGATGCTATCAGATGCTGTCAGATGCTATCAGATGCTATCAGATGCTATCAGATGCTTTCAGATGCTGTCAGATGCTGCCAGATGCTATCAGATGCTTTCAGATGCTATCAGATGCTGCCAGATGCTGTCAGATGCTGTCAGATGCTGCCAGATGCTATCAGATGCTTTCAGATGCTGCCAGATGCTGTCAGATGCTGCCAGATGCTGTCAGATGCTTTCAGATGCTGTCAGATGCTGTCAGATGCTATCAGATGCTTTCAGATGCTGTCAGATGCTGTCAGATGCTATCAGATGCTGTCAGATGCTGCCAGATGCTGTCAGATGCTGTCAGATGCTTTCAGATGCTGTCAGATGCTATCAGATGCTGTCAGATGCTGTCAGATGCTGCCAGATGCTGTCAGAGGCTGTCAGAGGCTGTCAGAGGCTATCAGATGCTGCCAGATGCTACCAGATGCTGTCAGATGCTGTCAGATGCTATCAGATGCTGTCAGATGCTGTCAGATGCTGCCAGATGCTGTCAGATGCTTTCAGATGCTGTCAGATGCTGTCAGATGCTATAAGATGCTGTCAGATGCTGTCAGATGCTGCTGGGTCCCAAGTCGTTTCCCACCAGGTGGATGACTATTGTATATTCATGGCAAGAGAGAATTTTCCAGAACCCTTCCATAGAGTACAGCTGATCCATATTTTCCCCCCGTGTAGTCCTCTAGCCAAATACCTTGTTTATTCTCTCCTGTAGTCCTCTAGCCAGATACCTTGTTTATTCTCTCCTGTAGTCCTCTAGCCAGATACCTTGTTTATTCTCTCCTGTAGTCCTCTAGCCAGATACCTTGTGTAATGTCTCCTGTAGTCATCTAGCCAGATACCTTGTTTTATCTCTCCTGTAGTCCTCTAGCCAGATACCTTGTTTATTCTCTCCTGTAGTCCTCTAGCCATATACCTTGTTTATTCTCTCCTGTAGTCCTCTAGCCAGATCCCTTGTGTAATGTCTCCTGTAGTCCTCTAGCCAGATACCTTGTTTTATCTCTCCTGTAGTCCTCTAGCCATATACCTTGTTTATTCTCTCCTGTAGTCCTCTAGCCAGATACCTTGTGTAATGTCTCCTGTAGTCCTCTAGCCAGATACCTTGTGTAATGTCTCCTGTAGTCATCTAGCCAGATACCTTGTTTAATCTCTCCGGTAGTCATTTATCCAGATACCTTGTGTAATCTCATCGTAAATATTTACTTCAGTCTCTGTTTTCTTAGCTCTCACCAACTTGCTTTGAGTAATAATCAGTAGGATAATGAGCTGGGATCAATAAATTAAACACACCACATTGTGAGGGTTCACAAAGAGAGCATGTGTTAAACCGTATTATAATGTTGATTAATAATGTTCGATAATCACCTGCTGGTGTAAAAACCATGGACATTAAAAACAAACAATTACATTTTAAGTGAGATGTTTACATTGGTTTGAAGCCTAAAAATAAAGGAAATTCACATTACCTATTCCACCCATGCTCCATCAAGGTTTTCCAGCACCACAATGCCAGTCTCAACATCAACAGTGAAGAGGCGACTCCGGGATGCTGGCATTCTAGGCAGAGTTCTTCTGTCCAGTCTCAACGTCAACAGTGAAGAGGCGACTCCGGGATGCTGGCATTCTAGGCAGAGTTCTTCTGTCCAGTCTCAACGTCAACAGTGAAGAGGCGACTCCGGGATGCTGGCCTTCTAGGCAGAGTTCCTCTGTCCAGTCTCAACGTCAACAGTGAAGAGGCGACTCCGGGATGCTGGCATTCTAGGCAGAGTTGCAAAGAAAATGCCATATCTCAGACTGTCCAATAAAAATAAAAGATTAAGATGGCAAAAGAACACAGACACTGGACAGAGGAACTCTACTTTAGACCAGGGTCTATAGTGCAGTATCCAGCATCCCGGAGTCGCCTCTTCACTGTTGACGTTGAGACTGGTGATTTGACTGGTGATTATTTAATGAAGCTGCCAGCTGAGGACTTGTGAGGCATCTGTTTCTCAAACTAGACACTCTAATGTACTTGTCCTCTTGCTCAGTTGTGCACCGGGGCCTCCCACTCCTCTTTCTATTCTGGTTAGGGCCAGTTTGCGCTCTTCTGTGAAGGGATTAGAACACAGCGATGTACGAGATCTTCAGTTTCTTGCCAATTTCTCACATGGAATAGCCTTCATTTCTCAGGATAAGAATAGCCTTCATTTCTAAGGATAAGAGGATGACTGATTAGTTAGATTGCAAAATGGTTTTCTATTGATCAATTACCCTTTTAAAATGATAAACTTGGATTAGCTAACACAACGTGCCATTGGAACACAGGAGTGATGGTTGCTGATAATGGACCTCTGTATGCCTATGTAGATATTCCATAAAAAATCTGCCATTTCCAGCTTCAATAGGCATTCACAACATTAACAATGTCTACACTGTATTTCTGATCAATTTGGTGTTATTTTAATGGACAAAAAAATGTGCTTTTCTTTCAAAAACAAGGACATTTCTATGTGACCCCAAACTTTTGAACGGTAGTACACGTATACATATATACAGTGGGGCAAAAAAGTATTTAGTCAGCCACCAATTTTTGAGGCCTGTAAATTTCATCATAGGTACCACTTCAAAAATGACAAAATTACAGGCCTCTCTCATCTTTTTAAGTGGGAGAACTTGCACAGTTGGTGGCTGACTAAATACTTTTTTTTGCCCCACTGTATATATATATATATATATATATACACCATCATGGAGCATCACAGCTGGCGAACTAGTCAAGAAATAAAGGCATATAGGATTCCTAGCCCTGATTCTAATTCAATAATGCTGCCAGGGACCGTGAAACAACAGATAATACTGGCATATGTTGAAGCATTTCAATTTATGATTTTTTAGAGGCAGAAATGATGGAAAGAGAGAGAAATGGGGAAACATTCAGGAGACAGAGAGGTAAAGAGGAGGACACCCTTTCTCTATGTTGTATTGCCCCTCTCCCCCCTCATTCCCCTCTACATCTCTCTCTACGTGCTGGCCGTCATGCGTGGCGGTGACCCGTGCAATAAATCACTGGCAGCGGGACAGGACACCCCATAACGCGCCCAACAACGCCATTCATCAATGTAATTAGCGCTGGGCACACGAGCCCTCTGTTACTGGGGTCAACAGAGACATGCTTCCTCCCTGACAGGACATCTACTGGGGACAGACAGACAGGGGGCGGAGAGCAGATCTCTTTTTTTTCTCTAATGTCTCCACACTGCGTTTCTACACTCCAGATCAGATGAGTGTTATTCCTTTGCTCTGTGTTCCCTTCCTCCCTCCCCCACCTCTTTTTTTCTGTCAGGAGGTCATGAGCAGGCGAGGAGGCGGGGAGCTGATGTCACAGCCTTCACTTTGGGGCCAGCTAGATTGCTTTACTACACTCTGTGAAAAAAGGTTTCATTTCCCAAATGGTTATCTGACTTTCTCCATAGGAGAAGCCATTTTGATTCTATATTGATCCCGTCTTCATCCTGATATCTGTAGAAAAGGTTTTCCTTTTCAACCAGGGTGTGAGGTAAGGATTTTTTCCAGGGAGTGTGCTGCATTCATTTGTCATTTTTGGTGATGTTGTAGTAGTTACTGGAATACAGGTTTAATCCTGTGTAGACGGGAAGGGAAACACAATTGAGGTGTGTGACGCGAGCAGGAGGAGAGGTTAGGGGAGAGGTTAGGGGAGAGGGTTTGACCGATCACATGACACCAGTTTTGGAAGGCAGATGAAGAGAGAGCAACAAAGACATGAGGACAAATCAGACCCAGTTTTGACATGAATCGTGAACATTTTCCAAAACACTCTCATCATACAAGTCTCTCTGGCAGGGCCAGACAGCTCTCCCTTTCTCCATCCCTCTCTTTCCCTCCTCTTATACTTATACCCTCACTCCTACAATGCTGATTGCCTTGCTTCAGAAGGTTCTTCCCTGCCAGCTCTCTGGAACGATGCTTGATGAC
This sequence comes from Oncorhynchus mykiss, assembly GCF_057628025.1. Taxonomy (NCBI): domain Eukaryota; kingdom Metazoa; phylum Chordata; class Actinopteri; order Salmoniformes; family Salmonidae; genus Oncorhynchus; species Oncorhynchus mykiss. The sequence goes on from NC_143039.1 coordinate 79,948,337, forward strand.
TCTTGAAATTGGGCAGAACGCTGTGTGGAACAGGAGGGGCTCATCACTAAAGGTAGAGAAGTTGACCTTTTCAATCTTCATCCTTATATGATCTTCATCATCTTATCTTCCTCATCCTCTTACCCTCCTCATCCTCTTACCCTCCTCATCCTCTTGTCTTCCTCATCCTCTTACCCTCTTCATCCTCTTATCCTCTTGTCCTCCTCATCCTCTTATCATCCTCATCCTCTTACCCTCCTCATCCTCTTACCCTCTTCATCCTCATCCTCTTGTCCTCCTCATCCTCTTATCATCCTCATCCTCTTACCCTTTTCATCCTCTTATCCTCTTGTCCTTCTCATCCTCTTATCATACTCATCCTCTTACCTACTTCATCCTCTTACCCTCCTCATCCTCTTATCATCCTAGTCATTATGGGGGTATAGATACACAGTCATTATGGGGATCCTCAGAAGGTTCAACATCTGCACCATCGAGAGCATCCTGACCAGTTGCATCACTGCCTAGTAAAGCAACTGCTCGGCATCTGATCGCAAGACGCTACAGAGATTAGTACGTACGGCCCAGTACATCACTGGGGCCAAGCTTCCTGCAATCCAGAACCTCTATACCAAGCGGTGTCAGAGGAAGGCCCAAAACATTTTCAAAGACTTCAGTCACCCAAGTCTTAGCCTGTTAGATCTACCCCCCCCTTTTTTGAAAATTCTGTTAAAAATCGCGCAACTTTTCAGCGTCCTGCTACTCATGCCAGGAATATAGTATATGCATATGATTAGTATGTGTGGATAGAAAACACTCTGAAGTTTATAAAACTGGTTAAATCACGGCTGTGACTATAACAGAGCGTGTGTTTCATTGAAAAACGCAAGAAAAACTGCTCTCTGAAAGCAAAAAATAATTTCCATAAGTCACTTCCACCAGTTGTTAAAGGACAACAGAATTTAATGGGAATTTGCCTGCACCGTCTACAAATTCCGCACGATGGCGCCATTGTACTAATTTTCAATCGAATTAATTGTTGGAAAATCCATCTGTCTGACCCCAAGTTCTCCAGTCTTCACCCGGATGCAGTTCAGAGAGAGATCAGATTGCATTGTTTTTGAAGTGAGGACCTATTGAAGAGACATCGCCCTGTAATCGTTTTGATAGATTATAAACGTTTACTAATACCTAAAGTTGGATTACAAAAGGATTTCGAAGTGTTTTGTGAAAGTTTATCGTCGACTTTTTTAATTTTAAAAAATTACGCAGCGTTTAAAAACGATGAATTTTTCTGAATGACACTACTTCTATACAAAGCTATTTTGGGTATATATGGACCGATTTAAACGAAAAAAAGACCCAATAGTGATGTTTATGGGGCATATAGGAGTGCCAAGAAAGAAGCTCGTCTAAGGTAATGAATGTTTTATATTTTATTTCTGCGTTTTGGGTAGCGCCGTCTATCGCAAAATCTGTTGTTTACGTGTCGAGCTGGCATTTTGGGGGGTGCATGCTATCAGATAATAGCTTCTGATGCTTTCGCCGAAAAGCATTTTAAAAATCTGACTTGCTGGCTAGGTTCACAACGAGTGTAGCTTTAATTTAATACCCTGCTTGTGAATTTTGATCAAGGTTTGAGTTTTAACGAGTACATTTAGCATTTAGCGTAGCGCATTTGCATTTCCAGGTGCCTACTTGGGACATGTGCGTCTCAAGTAGATTCAAGAAGCTTTAGACAATTCTCTCTGCAACTGCACAGCAAGCGGTACCGGAGTGCCAAGTCTCTGACCAAGAGGCTCCTTAACAGTTTCTACCCCCCATAAGCCATAAGACTGCTGAACAATTAATCAAATATTTACATCGACTACACCCCTCTGCACATTGAAGGGTACCTGTACCCCCTATATATAGCCTCGTTATTGTTATGTACATTTATTGAACAACTTTTTATTTTTTTACTTTAGATAATTTAGTAATTATTTTATTAACTCTATGTCTTGAAATGCATTGTTGGTTAGGGGCGTGTCAGTCATCATCTCATGATAAGTTGACAAATGAAAGGTGATTTGGTTTGTGATGATAGGCGATAGTCGTTTAGTTCACATACCTAGCCAGCTGGACTGCGTATGCTCTGAGGAAGCTGCTTAGGATGCAGTCCGGGGCCTACTCACGTTGGCTACGGCGGGGGCCCACAACAATGGTTCTGTGTTGTTTTCCTCGAAGCGGTGGAATAATGTGTTTAAACACATCCGGCGGTGAGGCTGGTTTTCCCTTTCTAATCCTCTTTGATTGTCTCAAGTCCCACATGCATCTCGTGTCTGAGCCTGAATAGTGACTCCTCTTTGTCCCTGTAATGTATTTTTGCCTCTTTGTCTCTGTGTTGTTTTCCTCGAAGTGTGTGTGTGTGTGTGTGTGTGTGTGTGTGTGTGTGTGTGTGTGTGTGTGTGTGTGTGTGTGTGTGTGTGTGTGTGCGTGCAGTCTGTTCTCTCTCAGCCCTTAGGCTGTAGGAGAGAAAGAGAAGGGAGAGAGGACCTCAGAGAACAAAAAAAATAAAAAACAAAATGTTGGAATTTTTTTATTTTCCAATTGTTTGGTTCTGAACCGAACCAACATTTTTTGAATTTCGTTCCACTTTTCTGACCTGCAGTAGCCTAAGGTTCAGAGGGGGAGGGGCTGCAGTAGCATAAGGTTCAGAGGGGGAGGGGCTGCAGTAGCATAAGGTTCAGAGGGGGAGGGGCTGCAGTAGCATAAGGTTCAGAGGGGGAGGGGCTGCAGCAGCATAAGGTTCAGAGGGGGAGGGGCTGCAGTAGCATAAGGTTCAGAGGTGGAGGGGCTGCAGTAGCATAAGGTTCAGAGGGGGAGGGGCTGCAGTAGCATAAGGTTCAGAGGGGGAGGGGCTGCAGTAGCATAAGGTTCAGAGGGGGAGGGGCTGCAGTAGCATAAGGTTCAGAGGGGGAGGGGCTGCAGTAGCATAAGGTTCAGAGGGGGAGGGGCTGCAGTAGCATAAGGTTCAGAGGGGGAGGGGCTGCAGTAGCATAAGGTTCAGAGGGGGAGGGGCTGCAGTAGCCTAAGATTCAGGGGGGGAGGGGCTGCAGTAGCATAAGGTTCAGAGGGGGAGGGGCTGCAGTAGCATAAGGTTCAGAGGGGGAGGGGCTGCAGTAGCCTAAGATTCAGGGGGGGAGGGGCTGCAGTAGCATAAGATTCAGGGGGGGAGGGGCTGCAGTAGCATAAGGTTCAGAGGGGGAGGGGCTGCAGTAGCATAAGGTTCAGAGGGGGAGGGGCTGCAGTAGCATAAGGTTCAGGGGGGGAGGGCCTGCAGTAGCATAAGGTTCAGAGGGGGAGGGGCTGCAGTAGCATAAGATTCAGGGGAGGAGGGGCTGCAGTAGCATAAGATTCAGGGGGGGAGGGGCTGCAGTAGCATAAGGTTCAGAGGGGGAGGGGCTGCAGTAGCCTAAGATTCAGAGGGGGAGGGGCTGCAGTAGCATAAGGTTCAGGGGGGGAGGGGCTGCAGTAGCCTAAGGTTCAGAGGGGGAGGGGCTGCAGTAGCATAAGGTTCAGAGGGGGAGGGGCTGCAGTAGCATAAGGTTCAGAGGGGGAGGGGCTGGTAGCCTACACACACATTGGCTAAAATGTTCAGCTGGCACGCAGACACTGGAATTCGTTTCTGATTGACAGAGTGAGGGATTTGCAAAGGGGACTTCTTGTCGGACTAAAAAAAAATGTCTGGAACGTAAAATAACGTTATTTAACCGGTTCCCATGCACCCTATTCCCTATGTAGTGCACTACATTAGACCAGAGCCCTATGGGGAATGACACCCTATTCCCTATATAGTGCACTACATTAGACCAGGGCCCTATGGGGAATGGCACCCTATTCCCTATGTAGTGCACTACATTAGACCAGGGTCCTATGGGGAATGGCACCCTATTCCCTATATAGTGCACTACATTAGACCAGAGCCCTATAGGAATGGCACCCTATTCCCTATGTAGTGCACTACATTAGACCAGGGCCCTATGGGGAATGGCACCCTATTCCCTATATAGTGCACTACATTAGACCAGAGCCCTATAGGAATGGCACCCTATTCCCTATGTAGTGCACTACATTAGACCAGAGCCCTATAGGAATGGCACCCTATTCCCTATGTAGTGCACTACATTAGACCAGAGCCCTATGGGGAATGGCACCCTATTCCCTATGTAGTGCACTACATTAGACCAGAACCCTATGGGGAATGGCACCCTATTCCCTATGTAGTGCACTACATTAGAACAGAGCCCTATAGGAATGGCACCCTATTCCCTATGTAGTGCACTACATTAGACCAGAGCCCTACGGGGAATGGCACCCTATTCCCTATATAGTGCACTACATTAGACCAGAGACCTATGGGGAATAGCACCCTATTTCCTATATAGTGCACTACATTAGACCAGAGCCCTATGGGGAATGGCACCCTATTCCCTATGTAGTGCACTACATTAGACCAGAGCCCTATGGGGAATGGCACCCTATTCCCTATGTAGTGGACTACATTAGACCAGAGCCCTATGGGGAATGGCACCCTATTCCCTATGTAGTGGACTACATTAGACCAGAGCCCTATAGGAATGGCACCCTATTCCCTATGTAGTGCACTACATTAGACCAGAGCCCTATAGGAATGGCACTCTATTTCCTATGTAGTGCACTACATTAGACCAGAGCCCTATGGGGAATGGGACCCTATTCCCTATGTAGTGCACTACATTAGACCAGAGACCTATGGGGAATGGCACCCTATTCCCTATGTAGTGCACTACATTAGACCAGAGCCCTATGGGGAATGGCACCCTATTCCCTATATAGTGCACTACATTAGACCAGAGCTCTATAGGAATGGCACCCTATTCCCTATGTAGTGCACTACATTAGACCAGAGACCTATGGGGAATGGCACCCTATTCCCTATGTAGTGCACTACATTAGACCAGAGCCCTATAGGAATGGCACCCTATTCCCTATGTAGTGCACTACATTAGACCAGAGCCCTATGGGGAATGGCACCCTATTCCCTATGTAGTGCACTTCATTAGACCAGAGCCCTATAGGAATGGCACCCTATTCCCTATGTAGTGCACTACATTAGACCAGAGCCCTATGGGGAATGGCACCCTATTCCCTATATAGTGCACTACATTAGACCAGAGCTCTATAGGAATGGCACCCTATTCCCTATGTAGTGCACTACATTAGACCAGAGCCCTATGGGGAATGGCACCCTATTCCCTATGTAGTGCACTACATTAGACCAGAGCCCTATGGGGAATGGCACCCTATTCCCTATGTAGTGGACTACATTAGACCAGAGCCCTATGGGGAATGGCACCCTATTCCCTATGTAGTGGACTACATTAGACCAGAGCCCTATAGGAATGGCACCCTATTCCCTATGTAGTGCACTACATTAGACCAGAGCCCTATAGGAATGGCACCCTATTTCCTATGTAGTGCACTACATTAGACCAGAGCCCTATGGGGAATGGCACCCTATTCCCTATGTAGTGCACTACATTAGACCAGAGACCTATGGGGAATGGCACCCTATTCCCTATGTAGTGCACTACATTAGACCAGAGCCCTATGGGGAATGGCACCCTATTCCCTATATAGTGCACTACATTAGACCAGAGCTCTATAGGAATGGCACCCTATTCCCTATGTAGTGCACTACATTAGACCAGAGACCTATGGGGAATGGCACCCTATTCCCTATGTAGTGCACTTCATTAGACCAGAGCCCTATAGGAATGGCACCCTATTCCCTATGTAGTGCACTACATTAGACCAGAGCCCTATGGGGAATGGCACCCTATTCCCTATGTAGTGCACTACATTAGACTAGAGCCCTATAGGAATGGCACCCTATTCCCTATATAGTGCACTACAATAGACCAGAGCCCTATAGGAATGGCACCATATTCCCTATATAGTGCACTACATTAGACCAGAGACCTATGGGGAATAGCACCCTATTCCCTATTTAGTGCACTACATTAGACCAGAGCCCTATAGGAATGGCACCCTATTCCCTATGTAGTGCACTACTTTAGACCAGAGCCCTATGGGGAATGGCACCCTATTCCCTATGTAGTGCAGTACATAAGACCAGGGCCCTATAGGAATGGCACCCTATTCCCTATGTAGTGCACTACATTAGACCAGAGCCCTATAGGAATGGCACCCATTTCCCTATGTAGTGCACTACATTAGACCAGGGCCCTATAGGAATGGCACCCTATTCCCTATGTAGTGCACTACATTAGACCAGAGCCCTATAGGAATGGCACCCTATTCCCTATGTAGTGCACTACATTAGACCAGGGACCTATAGGAATGGCACCCTATTCCCTATATAGTGCACTACATTAGACCAGAGCCCTATAGGAATGGCACCCTATTCCCTATGTAGTGCACTACATTAGACCAGGGCCCTATTGGAATGGCACCCTATTCCCTATGTAGTGCACTACATTAGACCAGGGCCCTATAGGAATGGCACCCTATTCCCTATGTAGTGCACTACATTAGACCAGGGCCCTATAGGAATGGCACCGTATTCCCTATATAGTGCATTACATTAGACCAGGGCCCTATAGGAATGGCACCGTATTCCCTATATAGTGCACTACATTAGACCAGAGACCTATGGGGAATAGCACCGTATTCCCTATATAGTGCACTACATTAGACCAGAGCCCTATGGGGAATAGCACCCTATTTCCTATATAGTGCACTACATTAGACCAGAGCCCTATAGGAATGGCACCCTAGTCCCTATGTAGTGCACCACATTAGACCAGAGCCCTATGGGGAATGGCACCCTATTCCCTATATAGTTCACTACATTAGACCAGAGCCCTATGGGGAATGGCACCCTATTCCCTATATAGTGCACTACATTAGACCAGAGCCCTATGGGGAATGGCACCCTATTCCCTATGTAGTGCACTACATTAGACTAGAGCCCTATAGGAATGGCACCCTATTCCCTATATAGTGCACTACATTAGACCAGAGCCCTATAGGAATGGCACCCTATTCCCTATATAGTGCACTACATTAGACCAGAGCCCTATGGGGAATGGCACCCTATTCCCTATATAGTGCACTACAATAGACCAGAGCCCTATAGGAATGGCACCATATTCCCTATATAGTGCACTACATTAGACCAGAGACCTATGGGGAATAGCACCCTATTCCCTATTTAGTGCACTACATTAGACCAGAGCCCTATAGGAATGGCACCCTATTCCCTATGTAGTGCACTACTTTAGACCAGAGCCCTATGGGGAATGGCACCCTATTCCCTATGTAGTGCACTACATTAGACCAGGGCCCTATAGGAATGGCACCCTATTCCCTATGTAGTGCACTACATTAGACCAGGGCCCTATAGGAATGGCACCCTATTCCCTATGTAGTGCACTACATTAGACCAGGGCCCTATAGGAATGGCACCCTATTCCCTATGTAGTGCACTACATTAGACCAGGGCCCTATAGGAATGGCACCGTATTCCCTATATAGTGCACTACATTAGACCAGGGCTCTATAGGAATGGCACCCTATTCCCTATGTAGTGCACTACATTAGACCAGGGCCCTATAGGAATGGCACCCTATTCCCTATGTAGTGCACTACATTAGACCAGGGCCCTATAGGAATGGCACCGTATTCCCTATATAGTGCACTACATTAGACCAGGGCCCTATAGGAATGGCACCCTATTCCCTATGTAGTGCACTACATTAGACCAGGGCCCTATAGGAATGGCACCGTATTCCCTATGTAGTGCACTACATTAGAGAAGGGCCCTATAGGAATGGCACCCTATTCCCTACATAGTGCACTACATTAGACCATTTGGATCCCAGTCCCTTGACGTGAGATAAATAACAGGTGGAGATTTTAAATGAAGTCACAATAAATCAACCCAAATATCTGTTTGGAGAGTTGCTGCTGTGAACTACAGTACAAAGGACTGAAAACAATTATCATTACAGAGAGAAACAACACGCTGTCACAATACGGATACAGATGGTTAATGAACAACACGCTGTCAGAATACGGATACAGATGGTTAATGAACAACACGCTGTCACAATACGGATACAGATGGTTAATGAACAACACGCTGTCAGAATACGGATACAGATGGTTAATGAACAACACGCTGTCAGAATACGGATACAGATGGTTAATGAACAATACGCTGTCACAATACGGATACAGATGGTTAATGAACAATACGCTGTCAGAATACGGATACAGATGGTTAATGAACAATACGCTGTCACAATACGGATACAGATGGTTAATGAACAATACGCTGTCACAATACGGATACAGATGGTTAATGAACAATACGCTGTCACAATACGGATACAGATGGTTAATGAACAATACGCTGTCACAATACGGATACAGATGGTTAATGAACAACACGCTGTCAGAATACGGATACAGATGGTTAATGAACAATACGCTGTCAGAATACGGATACAGATGGTTAATGAACAATACGCTGTCACAATACGGATACTGATGGTTAATGAACAATACGCTGTCAGAATACGGATACAGATGGTTAATGAACAATACGCTGTCACAATACGGATACAGATGGTTAATGAACAACACGCTGTCAGAATACGGATACAGATGGTTAATGAACAATACGCTGTCACAATACGGATACAGATGGTTAATGAACAATACGCTGTCAGAATACGGATACAGATGGTTAATGAACAATACGCTGTCACAATACGGATACAGATGGTTAATGAACAATACGCTGTCACAATACGGATACAGATGGTTAATGAACAATACGCTGTCACAATACGGATACAGATGGTTAATGAACAATACGCTGTCACAATACGGATACAGATGGTTAATGAACAACACGCTGTCACAATACGGATACAGATGGTTAATGAACAATACGCTGTCAGAATACGGATACAGATGGTTAATGAACAATACGCTGTCAGAATACGGATACAGATGGTTAATGAACAATACGCTGTCAGAATACGGATACAGATGGTTAATGAACAACACGCTGTCAGAATACGGATACAGATGGTTAATGAACAATACGCTGTCAGAATACGGATACAGATGGTTAATGAACAATACGCTGTCACAATACGGATACAGATGGTTAATGAACAACACGCTGTCACAATACGGATACAGATGGTTAATGAACAATACGCTGTCAGAATACGGATACAGATGGTTAATGAACAATACGCTGTCACAATACGGATACAGATGGTTAATGAACAACACGCTGTCAGAATACGGATACAGATGGTTAATGAACAATACGCTGTCACAATACGGATACAGATGGTTAATGAACAACACGCTGTCAGAATACGGATACAGATGGTTAATGAACAACACGCTGTCACAATACGGATACAGATGGTTAATGAACAATACGCTGTCACAATACGGATACAGATGGTTAATGAACAATACGCTGTCACAATACGGATACAGATGGTTAATGAACAACACGCTGTCAGAATACGGATACAGATGGTTAATGAACAACACGCTGTCACAATACGGATACAGATGGTTAATGAACAATACGCTGTCAGAATACGGATACAGATGGTTAATGAACAACACGCTGTCAGAATACGGATACAGATGGTTAATGAACAATACGCTGTCAGAATACGGATACAGATGGTTAATGAACAATACGCTGTCACAATACGGATACAGATGGTTAATGAACAACACGCTGTCACAATACGGATACAGATGGTTAATGAACAATACGCTGTCAGAATACGGATACAGATGGTTAATGAACAATACGCTGTCACAATACGGATACAGATGGTTAATGAACAACACGCTGTCAGAATACGGATACAGATGGTTAATGAACAATACGCTGTCACAATACGGATACAGATGGTTAATGAACAACACGCTGTCAGAATACGGATACAGATGGTTAATGAACAACACGCTGTCACAATACGGATACAGATGGTTAATGAACAATACGCTGTCACAATACGGATACAGATGGTTAATGAACAATACGCTGTCACAATACGGATACAGATGGTTAATGAACAACACGCTGTCAGAATACGGATACAGATGGTTAATGAACAACACGCTGTCACAATACGGATACAGATGGTTAATGAACAATACGCTGTCAGAATACGGATACAGATGGTTAATGAACAATACGCTGTC
>NC_143039.1:79961114-79986114 GCF_057628025.1 Oncorhynchus mykiss
AGAGAGAGAGAGAGATGGGGAGGGAGAGAGAGAGAGAGATGGGGAGGGAGAGATGGGGAGGTAGAGAGAGAGATGGGGAGGGAGAGACAGAGAGAGAGAGAGGTGGCCAGGGAGAGAGAGTGAGAGAGATGGGGAGAGATGGGGAGGGAGAGAGAGCAAGAGAGAGAGATGGGGAGGGAGAGAGATGGGGAGGGAGAGAGAGAGCGAGAGAGAGAGATGGGGAGGGAGAGAGATGGGAGGGAGAGAGAGAGCGAGAGAGAGAGATGGGGAGGGAGAGAGAGAGATGGGGAGGGAGATTGAGAGCAAGAGAGAGAGATGGGGAGGGAGAGAGAGGGAGAGAGATGGGGAGGGAGAGAGAGATGGGGAGGGAGAGAGAGAGATGAGGAGGGAGAGAGAGGGAGAGAGATGGTTAGGGAGAGAGAGATGGGTAGGGAGATTGAGAGCGAGAGAGAGAAATGGGGAGGGAGAGAGAGGGAGAGAGATGGGGAGGGAGATTGAGAGCGAGAGAGATGGGGAGGGAGAGAGATGGAGAGAGATAGGGAGGGAGAGAGATGAGGAAAGGGGAGCTTTTAGAAAGATGTAAGATTAAAGTGTGTGGTTATTTAGTGATTAAAAAGCATGATTGTCATGTTCATCTTTCTTTCTTTCTATCTCTCCACACCCCTATACCTAGCCCTCAGTACCCTCCACACCCCTATACCAAGCCCTCAGTACCCTCCAGACCCCTATACCAAGCCCTCAGTACCCTCCACACCCCTATACCAAGCCCTCAGTACCCTCCACACCCCTATACCAAGCCCTCAGTACCCTCCACACCCCTATGCCAAGCCCTCAGTACCCTCCACACCCCTATGCCAAGCCCTCAGTACCCTCCACACCCCTATATCAAGCCCTCAGTACCCTCCAGACCTGCAATGCCAAGCTCTCACTGCCCCCCACCCCCCACAGTGCAGAGAGGGGAGGCTGACTCTGTCCCTGGAAAAGTGTTGACTGGCACAAAGGTGGAGAGGCAGGTTGGAGGCCTGGATGTAACCTGGTCCATCATATTGTCCATCTGCTCTACAAAGCCTGTGGTATGTGGGCAGCATACCAACCTCCTCACGGGTTAGAATAGGACTGTTTGTAATTGTCACACGGAATTAGAATCTTCGATACTGTTCCGCGGTTTGGTTCCGTTCCCCCCGTTTCTGAGTTTTATAGGCAGATTGATTGACCAAGAGGTGTTTGGAGGTTTGTTTCTGAGTCTCCCAAAATATGCTGAATGTGAAAGATTCAGTGCTGCTCTTTGCATCTGTGAGACATATACCCACAGAGTCACACGCTCGCACCAGGATGTACGTTCTCTGTACTCTGGTCTTTAAATGTCATCCTTTTGAAGCCTGAGAGATCATTTTACACCTATCTCCCTTTTAACAAAATCAAACTCTCTCTCTCTCCTCTTCATGTCCTCCCTCTCCACTCACACACCTTCCCTTTGCTCTTCCTGACAAATTTCTTCTCTCTCTCTCTCTCTCTCTCTCTCTCTCTCTCTCTCTCTCTCTCTCTCTCTCTCAGTTCAAATGGATTGACAGCAAGTCAATGTCTGTGAGGCAGGAGAGAGGAGATGATAGCTGAAGAGGTGTAACGTGGTGTGTGTGTATGTGTGTGTGTGTGTGGGGGGGGGGGGGGGGGGGGACAGGAGAGAGGAGATGACAGCTGAAGAGGATGCAAGCCACACACTGAAATAAGTCTGCTAGGGCCTGTCTGGCTCCTGTCTGTTGTGGCCTGTCTGGATCCTGTCTGCTGGGGCCTGTCTGGCTCCTGTCTGTTGTGGCCTGTCTGGATCCTGTCTGCTGGGGCCTGTCTGGCTCCTGTCTGATGTGGCCTGTCTGGCTCCTGTCTGCTGGGGCCTGCCTGGCTCCTGTCTGCTAGGGCCTGCCTGGCTCCTGTCTGTTGTGGCCTGTCTGGATCCTGTCTGCTGGGGCCTGTCTGGCTCCTGTCTGTTGTGGCCTGTCTGGCTCCTGTCTGCTGGGGCCTGTCTGGCTCCTGTCTGCTGGGGCCTGCCTGGCTCCTGTCTGCTAGGGCCTGCCTGGCTCCTGTCTGCTAGGGCCTGCCTGGCTCCTGTCTGCTGGGGCCTGTCTGGCTACTGTCTGTTGTGGCCTGTCTGGCTCCTGTCTGCTAGGGCCTGTCTGGCTCCTGTCTGCTGGGGCCTGTCTGGCTCCTGTCTGTTGTGGCCTGTCTGGATCCTGTCTGCTGGGGCCTGTCTGGCTCCTGTCTGTTGTGGCCTGTCTGGCTCCTGTCTGCTGGGGCCTGTCTGGCTCCTGTCTGCTGGGGCCTGCCTAGCTCCTGTCTGCTAGGGCCTGTCTGGATCCTGTCTGCTGGGGCCTGTCTGGCTACTGTCTGTTGTGGCCTGTCTGGCTCCTGTCTGCTAGGGCCTGTCTGGCTCCTGTCTGCTAGGGCCTGTCTACTAGGGCCTGCTAGGGCCTGTCTACTGTCTACTATAGAACACTATCTACTATAGAACACTGTCTACTATAGAACACTAACTACTATAGAACACTATCTACTATAGAACACTGTCTACTATAGAACACTGTCTACTATAGAACACCATCTACTATAGAACACTGTCTACTATAGAACACTATCTACTATAGAACACTGTCTACTATAGAACACTGTCTACTATAGAACACTATCTACTATAGAACACTGTATACTATAGAACACTGTCTACTATAGAACACTGTCTACTATAGAACACTATCTACTATAGAACACTGTCTACTATAGAACACTGTCTACTATAGAACACTATCTACTATAGAACACTGTCTACTATAGAACACTATCTACTATAGAACACTGTCTACTATAGAACACTGTCTACTATAGAACACTATCTACTATAGAACACTATCTACTATAGAACACTATCTACTATAGAACACGGTCTACTATAGAACACTGTCTACTATAGAACACTGTCTACTATAGAACACTATCTACTATAGAACACTATCTACTATAGAACACTGTCTACTATAGAACACTATCTACTATAGAACACTGTCTACTATAGAACACTATCTACTATAGAACACTGTCTACTATAGAACACTATCTACTATAGAACACTATTGATTGCATATACATCAGTCTTCAGCTGGCAGAGATGGACGTACCAGCGAAACATTTTTTGTTGATCTTGTGTGAAATGGAGGATTTATCCGCTGAGGGAATTGTCCGTAATCTGTTACCTGCATTAGAGGGTGTAAAGTTACCTGAGGACTTTCTCTTCAGAAACCCTCGTTGGAATTCCGTGTGATGATGTGTCATGCTGGGACGCAAGAGCGGAGTAGCAACACGGCTCCAGGCCCTCTTCCCTAATGTAACAGTTTAACTGCTCAGGACACAGGTTTGAGCTCGCAGTAGGCCATGTGGTAAAAGAGATAGGAGCTATCAATCATTTTTTTTAAAATACAATTGTTTTTTTTTTATATTTAACTAGGCAAATCAGTTAAGAACGAATTCTTATTTACAACAATAGCCTACCTTGGACACATTGTGCGCCGCCCTATGGGTGGGTGGGATTTGATGCAGCCTGGGTCCATTCCATCCATCATCACTGAGATAACTTAGACAGCTGCGCCACTCGGGAGCTCCATTTTTTTGGACACGCTATATGCTCTTTATCCAACCAAAAATCGCCAAGGATCTTGAACACTAGATGGGTGGCATCCTGTCTTAGAACTATGTGTGGAAAAACTACCCGGCTCTTCACAAGCATTTCACCACAGCAACTGAGGATGCCTCCCACGACAGCACGACCCCTCAGAACTATAGTGGCCTTGCCATGAGTTCATCCTTGCAGGACTTTCATAACAATCTAGGCCTTATGTTTGATGCACTTCAAGAACTATCTGAATTGTCAGTCGAGCTCCAAAAATAGGGACTGCACAGTTATTACTGCACACAGGGCAGTAACCAGGGAAACGAGGGTGTTCAGCGCAGAGCAGCCAGGCTGACACACAACTCAGCCAGAGAGAGATTCAGGAGAATTCTTTCCAAGAACACAACTCAGCCAGAGAGAGATTCAGGAGAATTCTTTCCAAGAACACAACTCAACCAGAGAGAGATTCAGGAGAATTATTTCCAAGAACACAACTCAGCCAGAGAGAGATTCAGGAGAATTCTTTCCACGAACACAACTCAGCCAGAGACAGATTCAGGAGAATTCTTTCCAAGAACACAACTCAGCCAGAGAGAGATTCAGGAGAATTCTTTCCAAGAACGCAACTCAGCCAGAGAGAGATTCAGGAGAATTCTTTCCACGAACGCAACTCAGCCAGAGAGAGATTCAGGAGAATTCTTTCCAAGAACACAACTCAGCCAGAGAGAGATTCAGGAGAATTCTTTCCTAGAACACAACTCAGCCAGAGAGAGATTCAGGAGAATTCTTTCCAAGGCATCAAACTGACTGGTGAAAGACCCAGCGACAGATTCGAGAGCTTGGCGAGGAACATGGAGGCTAGAAGGTTCTCTCAAGGAGGACGGGTGTTGGACAATACAGGGCACAACCAGTTCATAGAGGAGCTTTAGGTGAAATACTGTCCAGAGGACGCAGGATCACTGTAAGGAGAAACAGAGGTAGAATCTCTCTGCCAGGGGTTTGACAGTCCAAGTACGGTCATACAGGCCTACAGGCCTACAGGAGTACTGTACGGAGAAACAGAGGTAGAATCTCTGCCAGCGGTTTGACAGTCCAAGTACGGTCATACAGGCCTACAGGAGTACTGTACGGAGAAACAGAGGTAGAATCTCTCTGCCAGCGGTTTGACAGTCCAAGTACGGTCATACAGGCCTACAGGCCTACAGGAGTACTGTACGGAGAAACAGAGGTAGAATCTCTCTGCCAGCGGTTTGACAGTCCAAGTACGGTCATACAGGCCTACAGGCCTACAGGAGTAATGTACGGAGAAACAGAGGTAGAATCTCTGCCAGGGGTTTGACAGTCCAAGTACGGTCATACAGGCCTACAGGCCTACAGGAGTAATGTACGGAGAAACAGAGGTAGAATCTCTGCCAGGGGTTTGACAGTCCAAGTACGGTCATACAGGCCTACAGGCCTACAGGAGTAATGTACGGAGAAACAGAGGTAGAATCTCTGCCAGGGGTTTGACAGTCCAAGTACGGTCATACAGGCCTACAGGCCTACAGGAGTAATGTACGGAGAAACAGAGGTAGAATCTCTCTGCCAGCGGTTTGACAGTCCAAGTACGGTCATACAGGCCTACAGGCCTACAGGAGTACTGTACGGAGAAACAGAGGTAGAATCTCTCTGCCAGCGGTTTGACAGTCCAAGTACGGTCATACAGGCCTACAGGCAGTACAGGAGCACTGTACGGAGAAACAGAGGTAGAATCTCTCTGCCAGCGGTTTGACAGTCCAAGTACGGTCATACAGGCCTACAGGCAGTACAGGAGCACTGTACGGAGAAACAGAGGTAGAATCTCTCTGCCAGCGGTTTGACAGTCCAAGTACGGTCATACAGGCCTACAGGAGTACTGTACGGAGAAACAGAGGTAGAATCTCTGCCAGGGGTTTGACAGTCCAAGTACGGTCATACAGGCCTACAGGCCTACAGGAGTACTGTACGGAGAAACAGAGGTAGAATCTCTCTGCCAGCGGTTTGACAGTCCAAGTACGGTCATACAGGTCATCAGGGCTACTCTTTCTGAACCTTGTTGGCCCAACCCCTTGACCAAATTCAACCCAGTCCCCTATGTGAGATCATGGACTGCTAATAAAAGATGTGTCACAGACATCAGGAGCAAAACAGAAACTAGGGAGGAGAAGATGCACGAGGAAATGGCTGTGTTTTGGGAAGTTTTGGAGAACTACGGTGGGAACATATTTTTCCTTTACAAACTTGTTTTGTTCTGTGAAGATAATCTGAATACTACTATGTGTTCTGCTGTAGCCACATGCTCCAAGCTGGCTGTACCCAGGCACACAAACCCACAGACCTCACAGTAACAGCCCTTTATAGAGAAGATCAACAGCTTTACAGTGCATTCGTTGAGAAGCACATATGATATCATAAAACGTGTGATCCATGGCCGTTCATTGAGATATTTATTAGGGTATTATAAAACAAAATACATTTCCCTTTTTACAGGAGGGCTAGATACAGTTCGGAAGGCGACATGATTATGGACTCTGGCTGCATCAACTTTAAAGATGAACAAATGTAATTCTGGTTTTATGTTGTGTGGGACTGACAAATTATCATCTTGCTTCCTGGTCGTTTTTTTTATTTTTTTATATAGCTGATTCAGCATATTATAATTACTAAATGTACTTCCTGGATTCAATAATTCATGATGTCCGCAAACCAACACGTAATATGGGATGATGGGTTTTCTAAAGATTATTAAATCAAGAATGATTGAGCCATTTCCTTTATTATCATATTACTCAGCTCAAATGTTTTATCCATGGTAATATCCATGGTGACATACAGTAGCTAAGAGTTAATTCATCACTGTTAGTCCACACCTGTTGTTTACGAGGTGATGAATAACATAGACAGCCTCTTCTAATGCTCCCTCTCCAATGAAGCTGCCGTTTGGGGGACGGAGAGTGAAGCTGCCGTTTGGGGGAAGGAGAGTGGAGCTGCCGTTTGGGGGAAGGAGAGTGGAGCTGCCGTTTGGGGGAAGGAGTGTGGAGCTGCCGTTTGGGGGAAGGAGAGTGAAGCTGCCGTTTGGGGGAAGGAGAGTGAAGCTGCCATTTGGGGGAAGGAGAGTGGAGCTGCCGTTTGGGGGAAGGAGTGTGGAGCTGCCGTTTGGGGGAAGGAGAGTGGAGCTGCCGTTTGGGGGAAGGAGAGTGAAGCTGCCGTTTGGGGGAAGGAGAGTGAAGCTGCCGTTTGGGGGTAGGAGAGTGGAGCTGCCGTTTGGGGGAAGGAGAGTGGAGCTGCCGTTTGGGGGTAGGAGAGTGAAGCTGCCGTTTGGGGGTAGGAGAGTGAAGCTGCAGTTTGGGGGAAGGAGAGTGAAGCTGCCATTTGGGGGAAGGAGAGTGAAGCTGCAGTTTGGGGGAAGGAGAGTGAAGCTGCAATATTAATTGAGTTTCAACCCCCGTCCCTTCGATCCGTAGCAGGTGTGTTTAACGAGCTAATGAAACCCTCTCCACCTGTTTTTTAATTACTGGGAGTTACTTTGAAAGCCCAGATTATGCCTGCAAAGTAAACACACACACACACACACACTCAAACCGGTTCCTGGCACCTACTACTGTACCCCCTTCAAAGGCACTTAATTATTTTGTCTTGCCCATTCACCCTCTGAATGGCACACACAAACAATCCATGTCTCATTTGTCTCAAGGCTTAAAAATCCTTCTTCAACCTGTCCCCTCCCCTTTATCTACACTGATTGAAGTGGATTTAACAGGTGACATCACCTGGATTCACCTGGTCAGTCTGTCATGGAAAGAGATAAACTTGTAACCCCAGTTTTGAGACAATGGCCTTTGAATATTTTGGTATCTAGTGAAGAGCTCTTCTTTGTCCACACCCATTCAGCATCGTTCACACCCTCTTAAGCTTTAGCCCCGCCCATCTCTTTAAGGATTCACATGTGAGGCCATGTGCTAAACAGAGGGAGTAGTGTAGTAAACAACCAAAGATTGAAAGACTAAAAGTGTTGAAAGTAGTAGACTACAATAAGGAAAAACTCCAGGTAAATATACACCTAATCTCGTCCTTGGCCTATTTCCTAATCTGACTTTGGTGCAGGTCATGTTGTTCTTCACATTTCCGTCTCTGGTAAATTGATGGGTCATGTGAAGGAAATTCTGTTCTCTACCTTGACTAATATAATATATATTTCTCTTCTCTACCTCCACTAATATAATATATATTTCTCTTCTCTACCTCCACTAATATAATATATGTTTCTCTTCTCTACCTCCACTAATATAATATATGTTTCTCTTCTCTACCTCCACTAATATAATATATGTTTCTCTTCTCTACCTCCACTAATATAATATATATTTCTCTTCTCTACCTCCACTAATATAATATATATTTCTCTTCTCTACCTCCACTAATATAATATATGTTTCTCTTCTCTACCTCCACTAATATAATATATATTTCTCTTCTCTACCTCCACTAATATAATATATATTTCTCTTCTCTACCTCCACTAATATAATATATGTTTCTCTTCTCTACCTCCACTAATATACTAATATAATATATATTTCTCTTCTCTACCTCCACTAATATACTAATATAATATATATTTCTCTTCTCTACCTCCACTAATATAATATATGTTTCTCTTCTCTACCTCCACTAATATACTAATATAATATATATTTCTCTTCTCTACCTCCACTAATATAATATATGTTTCTCTTCTCTACCTCCACTAATATAATATATGTTTCTCTTCTCTACCTCCACTAATATAATATATGTTTCTCTTCTCTACCTCCACTAATATAATATATGTTTCTCTTCTCTACCTTGACTAATATATTAATAATATATATGTTTCTCTTCTCTACCTCCACTAATATACTAATATAATATATATTTCTCTTCTCTACCTCCACTAATATAATATATGTTTCTCTTCTCTACCTCCACTAATATAATATATGTTTCTCTTCTCTACCTCCACTAATATAATATATGTTTCTCTTCTCTACCTCCACTAATATAATATATGTTTCTCTTCTCTACCTCGACTAATATAATATATGTTTCTCTTCTCTACCTCCACTAATATAATATATGTTTCTCTTCTCTACCTCCACTAATATAATATATGTTTCTCTTCTCTACCTCGACTAATATAATATATGTTTCTCTTCTCTACCTCCACTAATATAATATATATTTCTCTTCTCTACCTCCACTAATATAATATATGTTTCTCTTCTCTACCTCCACTAATATACTAATATAATATATATTTCTCTTCTCTACCTCCACTAATATAATATATGTTTCTCTTCTCTACCTCCACTAATATAATATATGTTTCTCTTCTCTACCTCCACTAATATAATATATGTTTCTCTTCTCTACCTCCACTAATATACTATATGTTTCTCTTCTCTACCTCCACTAATATACTAATATAATATATGTTTCTCTTCTCTACCTCCACTAATATAATATATGTTTCTCTTCTCTACCTCCACTAATATAATATATGTTTCTCTTCTCTACCTCCACTAATATAATATATATTTCTCTTCTCTACCTCCACTAATATAATATATGTTTCTCTTCTCTACCTCCACTAATATAATATATGTTTCTCTTCTCTACCTCCACTAATATAATATATGTTTCTCTTCTCTACCTTGACTAATATATTAATAATATATATGTTTCTCTTCTCTACCTCCACTAATATACTAATATAATATATATTTCTCTTCTCTACCTCCACTAATATAATATATGTTTCTCTTCTCTACCTCCACTAATATAATATATGTTTCTCTTCTCTACCTCCACTAATATAATATATGTTTCTCTTCTCTACCTCCACTAATATAATATATGTTTCTCTTCTCTACCTCCACTAATATAATATATATTTCTCTTCTCTACCTCCACTAATATACTAATATAATATATATTTCTCTTCTCTACCTCCACTAATATAATATATATTTCTCTTCTCTACCTTGACTAATATAATATATGTTTCTCTTCTCTACCTCCACTAATATAATATATGTTTCTCTTCTCTACCTCCACTAATATACTAATATAATATATGTTTCTCTTCTCTACCTCCACTAATATAATATATATTTCTCTTCTCTACCTCCACTAATATAATATATATTTCTCTTCTCTACCTCCACTAATATACTAATATAATATATGTTTCTCTTCTCTACCTCCACTAATATAATATATATTTCTCTTCTCTACCTCCACTAATATAATATATATTTCTCTTCTCTACCTCCACTAATATAATATATGTTTCTCTTCTCTACCTCCACTAATATACTAATATAATATATATTTCTCTTCTCTACCTCCACTAATATAATATATATGTTTCTCTTCTCTACCTCCACTAATATAATATATGTTTCTCTTCTCTACCTCCACTAATATAATATATGTTTCTCTTCTCTACCTCCACTAATATACTAATATAATATATATTTCTCTTCTCTACCTCCACTAATATAATATATGTTTCTCTTCTCTACCTCCACTAATATAATATATGTTTCTCTTCTCTACCTCCACTAATATATTAATAATATATATTTCTCTTCTCTACCTCCACTAATATACTAATATAATATATGTTTCTCTTCTCTACCTCCACTAATATATTAATAATATATATTTCTCTTCTCTACCTCCACTAATATACTAATATAATATATGTTTCTCTTCTCTACCTCCACTAATATATTAATAATATATATTTCTCTTCTCTACCTCCACTAATATATTAATAATATATATTTCTCTTCTCTACCTCCACTAATATACTAATATAATATATGTTTCTCTTCTCTACCTCCACTAATATATTAATAATATATATTTCTCTTCTCTACCTCCACTAATATACTAATATAATATATGTTTCTCTTCTCTACCTCCACTAATATATTAATAATATATATTTCTCTTCTCTACCTCCACTAATATACTAATATAATATATGTTTCTCTTCTCTACCTCCACTAATATATTAATAATATATATTTCTCTTCTCTACCTCCACTAATATACTAATATAATATATGTTTCTCTTCTCTACCTCCACTAATATAATATATGTTTCTCTTCTCTACCTCCACTAATATAATATATATTTCTCTTCTCTACCTCCACTAATATACTAATATAATATATATTTCTCTTCTCTACCTCCACTAATATAATATATATTTCTCTTCTCTACCTCCACTAATATACTAATATAATATATGTTTCTCTTCTCTACCTCGACTAATATATTAATAATATATATTTCTCTTCTCTACCTCCACTAATATAATATATATTTCTCTTCTCTACCTCCACTAATATAATATATGTTTCTCTTCTCTACCTCCACTAATATACTAATATAATATATATTTCTCTTCTCTACCTCCACTAATATAATATATGTTTCTCTTCTCTACCTCCACTAATATACTAATATAATATATATTTCTCTTCTCTACCTCCACTAATATAATATATATTTCTCTTCTCTACCTCCACTAATATACTAATATAATATATATTTCTCTTCTCTACCTCCACTAATATAATATATATTTCTCTTCTCTACCTCCACTAATATAATATATGTTTCTCTTCTCTACCTCCACTAATATACTAATATAATATATATTTCTCTTCTCTACCTCCACTAATATAATATATGTTTCTCTTCTCTACCTCCACTAATATAATATATATTTCTCTTCTCTACCTCCACTAATATAATATATGTTTCTCTTCTCTACCTCCACTAATATAATATATGTTTCTCTTCTCTACCTCCACTAATATACTAATATAATATATATTTCTCTTCTCTACCTCCACTAATATAATATATGTTTCTCTTCTCTACCTCCACTAATATAATATATATTTCTCTTCTCTACCTCCACTAATATAATATATATTTCTCTTCTCTACCTCCACTAATATAATATATGTTTCTCTTCTCTACCTCCACTAATATACTAATATAATATATATTTCTCTTCTCTACCTCCACTAATATAATATATATGTTTCTCTTCTCTACCTCCACTAATATAATATATGTTTCTCTTCTCTACCTCCACTAATATAATATATGTTTCTCTTCTCTACCTCCACTAATATACTAATATAATATATATTTCTCTTCTCTACCTCCACTAATATAATATATGTTTCTCTTCTCTACCTCCACTAATATAATATATGTTTCTCTTCTCTACCTCCACTAATATATTAATAATATATATTTCTCTTCTCTACCTCCACTAATATACTAATATAATATATGTTTCTCTTCTCTACCTCCACTAATATATTAATAATATATATTTCTCTTCTCTACCTCCACTAATATACTAATATAATATATGTTTCTCTTCTCTACCTCCACTAATATATTAATAATATATATTTCTCTTCTCTACCTCCACTAATATATTAATAATATATATTTCTCTTCTCTACCTCCACTAATATACTAATATAATATATGTTTCTCTTCTCTACCTCCACTAATATATTAATAATATATATTTCTCTTCTCTACCTCCACTAATATACTAATATAATATATGTTTCTCTTCTCTACCTCCACTAATATATTAATAATATATATTTCTCTTCTCTACCTCCACTAATATACTAATATAATATATGTTTCTCTTCTCTACCTCCACTAATATATTAATAATATATATTTCTCTTCTCTACCTCCACTAATATACTAATATAATATATGTTTCTCTTCTCTACCTCCACTAATATAATATATGTTTCTCTTCTCTACCTCCACTAATATAATATATATTTCTCTTCTCTACCTCCACTAATATACTAATATAATATATATTTCTCTTCTCTACCTCCACTAATATAATATATATTTCTCTTCTCTACCTCCACTAATATACTAATATAATATATGTTTCTCTTCTCTACCTCGACTAATATATTAATAATATATATTTCTCTTCTCTACCTCCACTAATATAATATATATTTCTCTTCTCTACCTCCACTAATATAATATATGTTTCTCTTCTCTACCTCCACTAATATACTAATATAATATATATTTCTCTTCTCTACCTCCACTAATATAATATATGTTTCTCTTCTCTACCTCCACTAATATACTAATATAATATATATTTCTCTTCTCTACCTCCACTAATATAATATATATTTCTCTTCTCTACCTCCACTAATATACTAATATAATATATATTTCTCTTCTCTACCTCCACTAATATAATATATATTTCTCTTCTCTACCTCCACTAATATAATATATGTTTCTCTTCTCTACCTCCACTAATATACTAATATAATATATATTTCTCTTCTCTACCTCCACTAATATAATATATGTTTCTCTTCTCTACCTCCACTAATATAATATATATTTCTCTTCTCTACCTCCACTAATATAATATATGTTTCTCTTCTCTACCTCCACTAATATAATATATGTTTCTCTTCTCTACCTCCACTAATATACTAATATAATATATATTTCTCTTCTCTACCTCCACTAATATAATATATGTTTCTCTTCTCTACCTCCACTAATATAATATATATTTCTCTTCTCTACCTCCACTAATATAATATATGTTTCTCTTCTCTACCTCCACTAATATACTAATATAATATATATTTCTCTTCTCTACCTCCACTAATATAATATATGTTTCTCTTCTCTACCTCCACTAATATACTAATATAATATATATTTCTCTTCTCTACCTCCACTAATATACTAATATAATATATATTTCTCTTCTCTACCTCCACTAATATAATATATATTTCTCTTCTCTACCTCCACTAATATAATATATGTTTCTCTTCTCTACCTCCACTAATATACTAATATAATATATATTTCTCTTCTCTACCTCCACTAATATAATATATGTTTCTCTTCTCTACCTCCACTAATATAATATATATTTCTCTTCTCTACCTCCACTAATATAATATATGTTTCTCTTCTCTACCTCCACTAATATAATATATGTTTCTCTTCTCTACCTCCACTAATATACTAATATAATATATATTTCTCTTCTCTACCTCCACTAATATAATATATGTTTCTCTTCTCTACCTCCACTAATATAATATATATTTCTCTTCTCTACCTCCACTAATATAATATATGTTTCTCTTCTCTACCTCCACTAATATACTAATATAATATATATTTCTCTTCTCTACCTCCACTAATATAATATATGTTTCTCTTCTCTACCTCCATTAATATAATATATGTTTCTCTTCTCTACCTTGACTAATATATTAATAATATATATGTTTCTCTTCTCTACCTCCACTAATATACTAATATAATATATATTTCTCTTCTCTACCTCCACTAATATAATATATGTTTCTCTTCTCTACCTCCACTAATATAATATATGTTTCTCTTCTCTACCTCCACTAATATAATATATGTTTCTCTTCTCTACCTCCACTAATATAATATATGTTTCTCTTCTCTACCTCCACTAATATAATATATATTTCTCTTCTCTACCTCCACTAATATACTAATATAATATATATTTCTCTTCTCTACCTCCACTAATATAATATATATTTCTCTTCTCTACCTTGACTAATATAATATATGTTTCTCTTCTCTACCTCCACTAATATAATATATGTTTCTCTTCTCTACCTCCACTAATATACTAATATAATATATGTTTCTCTTCTCTACCTCCACTAATATAATATATATTTCTCTTCTCTACCTCCACTAATATAATATATATTTCTCTTCTCTACCTCCACTAATATACTAATATAATATATGTTTCTCTTCTCTACCTCCACTAATATAATATATATTTCTCTTCTCTACCTCCACTAATATAATATATATTTCTCTTCTCTACCTCCACTAATATAATATATGTTTCTCTTCTCTACCTCCACTAATATACTAATATAATATATATTTCTCTTCTCTACCTCCACTAATATAATATATATGTTTCTCTTCTCTACCTCCACTAATATAATATATGTTTCTCTTCTCTACCTCCACTAATATAATATATGTTTCTCTTCTCTACCTCCACTAATATACTAATATAATATATATTTCTCTTCTCTACCTCCACTAATATAATATATGTTTCTCTTCTCTACCTCCACTAATATAATATATGTTTCTCTTCTCTACCTCCACTAATATATTAATAATATATATTTCTCTTCTCTACCTCCACTAATATACTAATATAATATATGTTTCTCTTCTCTACCTCCACTAATATATTAATAATATATATTTCTCTTCTCTACCTCCACTAATATACTAATATAATATATGTTTCTCTTCTCTACCTCCACTAATATATTAATAATATATATTTCTCTTCTCTACCTCCACTAATATATTAATAATATATATTTCTCTTCTCTACCTCCACTAATATACTAATATAATATATGTTTCTCTTCTCTACCTCCACTAATATATTAATAATATATATTTCTCTTCTCTACCTCCACTAATATACTAATATAATATATGTTTCTCTTCTCTACCTCCACTAATATATTAATAATATATATTTCTCTTCTCTACCTCCACTAATATACTAATATAATATATGTTTCTCTTCTCTACCTCCACTAATATATTAATAATATATATTTCTCTTCTCTACCTCCACTAATATACTAATATAATATATGTTTCTCTTCTCTACCTCCACTAATATAATATATGTTTCTCTTCTCTACCTCCACTAATATAATATATATTTCTCTTCTCTACCTCCACTAATATACTAATATAATATATATTTCTCTTCTCTACCTCCACTAATATAATATATATTTCTCTTCTCTACCTCCACTAATATACTAATATAATATATGTTTCTCTTCTCTACCTCGACTAATATATTAATAATATATATTTCTCTTCTCTACCTCCACTAATATAATATATATTTCTCTTCTCTACCTCCACTAATATAATATATGTTTCTCTTCTCTACCTCCACTAATATACTAATATAATATATATTTCTCTTCTCTACCTCCACTAATATAATATATGTTTCTCTTCTCTACCTCCACTAATATACTAATATAATATATATTTCTCTTCTCTACCTCCACTAATATAATATATATTTCTCTTCTCTACCTCCACTAATATACTAATATAATATATATTTCTCTTCTCTACCTCCACTAATATAATATATATTTCTCTTCTCTACCTCCACTAATATAATATATGTTTCTCTTCTCTACCTCCACTAATATACTAATATAATATATATTTCTCTTCTCTACCTCCACTAATATAATATATGTTTCTCTTCTCTACCTCCACTAATATAATATATATTTCTCTTCTCTACCTCCACTAATATAATATATGTTTCTCTTCTCTACCTCCACTAATATAATATATGTTTCTCTTCTCTACCTCCACTAATATACTAATATAATATATATTTCTCTTCTCTACCTCCACTAATATAATATATGTTTCTCTTCTCTACCTCCACTAATATAATATATATTTCTCTTCTCTACCTCCACTAATATAATATATATTTCTCTTCTCTACCTCCACTAATATAATATATGTTTCTCTTCTCTACCTCCACTAATATACTAATATAATATATATTTCTCTTCTCTACCTCCACTAATATAATATATATGTTTCTCTTCTCTACCTCCACTAATATAATATATGTTTCTCTTCTCTACCTCCACTAATATAATATATGTTTCTCTTCTCTACCTCCACTAATATACTAATATAATATATATTTCTCTTCTCTACCTCCACTAATATAATATATGTTTCTCTTCTCTACCTCCACTAATATAATATATGTTTCTCTTCTCTACCTCCACTAATATATTAATAATATATATTTCTCTTCTCTACCTCCACTAATATACTAATATAATATATGTTTCTCTTCTCTACCTCCACTAATATATTAATAATATATATTTCTCTTCTCTACCTCCACTAATATACTAATATAATATATGTTTCTCTTCTCTACCTCCACTAATATATTAATAATATATATTTCTCTTCTCTACCTCCACTAATATATTAATAATATATATTTCTCTTCTCTACCTCCACTAATATACTAATATAATATATGTTTCTCTTCTCTACCTCCACTAATATATTAATAATATATATTTCTCTTCTCTACCTCCACTAATATACTAATATAATATATGTTTCTCTTCTCTACCTCCACTAATATATTAATAATATATATTTCTCTTCTCTACCTCCACTAATATACTAATATAATATATGTTTCTCTTCTCTACCTCCACTAATATATTAATAATATATATTTCTCTTCTCTACCTCCACTAATATACTAATATAATATATGTTTCTCTTCTCTACCTCCACTAATATAATATATGTTTCTCTTCTCTACCTCCACTAATATAATATATATTTCTCTTCTCTACCTCCACTAATATACTAATATAATATATATTTCTCTTCTCTACCTCCACTAATATAATATATATTTCTCTTCTCTACCTCCACTAATATACTAATATAATATATGTTTCTCTTCTCTACCTCGACTAATATATTAATAATATATATTTCTCTTCTCTACCTCCACTAATATAATATATATTTCTCTTCTCTACCTCCACTAATATAATATATGTTTCTCTTCTCTACCTCCACTAATATACTAATATAATATATATTTCTCTTCTCTACCTCCACTAATATAATATATGTTTCTCTTCTCTACCTCCACTAATATACTAATATAATATATATTTCTCTTCTCTACCTCCACTAATATAATATATATTTCTCTTCTCTACCTCCACTAATATACTAATATAATATATATTTCTCTTCTCTACCTCCACTAATATAATATATATTTCTCTTCTCTACCTCCACTAATATAATATATGTTTCTCTTCTCTACCTCCACTAATATACTAATATAATATATATTTCTCTTCTCTACCTCCACTAATATAATATATGTTTCTCTTCTCTACCTCCACTAATATAATATATATTTCTCTTCTCTACCTCCACTAATATAATATATGTTTCTCTTCTCTACCTCCACTAATATAATATATGTTTCTCTTCTCTACCTCCACTAATATACTAATATAATATATATTTCTCTTCTCTACCTCCACTAATATAATATATGTTTCTCTTCTCTACCTCCACTAATATAATATATATTTCTCTTCTCTACCTCCACTAATATAATATATGTTTCTCTTCTCTACCTCCACTAATATACTAATATAATATATATTTCTCTTCTCTACCTCCACTAATATAATATATGTTTCTCTTCTCTACCTCCACTAATATACTAATATAATATATATTTCTCTTCTCTACCTCCACTAATATACTAATATAATATATATTTCTCTTCTCTACCTCCACTAATATAATATATATTTCTCTTCTCTACCTCCACTAATATAATATATGTTTCTCTTCTCTACCTCCACTAATATACTAATATAATATATATTTCTCTTCTCTACCTCCACTAATATAATATATGTTTCTCTTCTCTACCTCCACTAATATAATATATATTTCTCTTCTCTACCTCCACTAATATAATATATGTTTCTCTTCTCTACCTCCACTAATATAATATATGTTTCTCTTCTCTACCTCCACTAATATACTAATATAATATATATTTCTCTTCTCTACCTCCACTAATATAATATATGTTTCTCTTCTCTACCTCCACTAATATAATATATATTTCTCTTCTCTACCTCCACTAATATAATATATGTTTCTCTTCTCTACCTCCACTAATATACTAATATAATATATATTTCTCTTCTCTACCTCCACTAATATAATATATGTTTCTCTTCTCTACCTCCATTAATATAATATATGTTTCTCTTCTCTACCTCCACTAATATATTAATAATATATATTTCTCTTCTCTACCTCCACTAATATAATATATGTTTCTCTTCTCTACCTCCACTAATATAATATATGTTTCTCTTCTCTACCTCCACTAATATATTAATAATATATGTTTCTCTTCTCTACCTCCACTAATATAATATATGTTTCTCTTCTCTACCTCCACTAATATACTAATATAATATATATTTCTCTTCTCTACCTCCACTAATATACTAATATAATATATGTTTCTCTTCTCTACCTCCACTAATATACTAATATAATATATGTTTCTCTTCTCTACCTCCACTAATATACTAATATAATATATGTTTCTCTTCTCTACCTCCACTAATATACTAATATAATATATGTTTCTCTTCTCTACCTCCACTAATATACTAATATAATATATGTTTCTCTTCTCTACCTCCACTAATATACTAATATAATATATGTTTCTCTTCTCTACCTCCACTAATATACTAATATAATATATGTTTCTCTTCTCTACCTCCACTAATATACTAATATAATATATGTTTCTCTTCTCTACCTCCACTAATATACTAATATAATATATATTTCTCTTCTCTACCTCCACTAATATAATATATGTTTCTCTTCTCTACCTCCACTAATATAATATATGTTTCTCTTCTCTACCTCCACTAATATAATATATATTTCTCTTCTCTACCTCCACTAATATAATATATGTTTCTCTTCTCTACCTCCACTAATATACTAATATAATATAAGTTTCTCTTCTCTACCTCCACTAATATACTAATATAATATATGTTTCTCTTCTCTACCTCCACTAATATAATATATATTTCTCTTCTCTACCTCCACTAATATAATATATGTTTCTCTTCTCTACCTCCACTAATATACTAATATAATATATGTTTCTCTTCTCTACCTCCACTAATATACTAATATAATATATGTTTCTCTTCTCTACCTCCACTAATATACTAATATAATATATGTTTCTCTTCTCTACCTCCACTAATATACTAATATAATATATGTTTCTCTTCTCTACCTCCACTAATATACTAATATAATATATATTTCTCTTCTCTACCTCCACTAATATAATATATGTTTCTCTTCTCTACCTCCACTAATATAATATATGTTTCTCTTCTCTACCTCCACTAATATAATATATGTTTCTCTTCTCTACCTCCACTAATATAATATATATTTCTCTTCTCTACCTCCACTAATATAATATATATGTTTCTCTTCTCTACCTCCACTAATATAATATATATGTTTCTCTTCTCTACCTCCACTAATATAATATATATTTCTCTTCTCTACCTCCACTAATATAATATATATGTTTCTCTTCTCTACCTCCACTAATATAATATATATTTCTCTTCTCTACCTCCACTAATATAATATATATTTCTCTTCTCTACCTCCACTAATATAATATATATTTCTCTTCTCTACCTCCACTAATATAATATATGTTTCTCTTCTCTACCTCCACTAATATAATATATATTTCTCTTCTCTACCTCCACTAATATAATATATATTTCTCTTCTCTACCTCCACTAATATAATATATATTTCTCTTCTCTACCTCCACTAATATAATATATATTTCTCTTCTCTACCTCCACTAATATAATATATATGTTTCTCTTCTCTACCTCCACTAATATAATATATATTTCTCTTCTCTACCTCCACTAATATAATATATGTTTCTCTTCTCTACCTCCACTAATATACTAATATAATATATGTTTCTCTTCTCTACCTCCACTAATATACTAATATAATATATATTTCTCTTCTCTACCTCCACTAATATAATATATATGTTTCTCTTCTCTACCTCCACTAATATAATATATATTTCTCTTCTCTACCTCCACTAATATAATATATATTTCTCTTCTCTACCTCCACTAATATAATATATGTTTCTCTTCTCTACCTCCACTAATATATTAATAATATATATTTCTCTTCTCTACCTCCACTAATATAATATATATTTCTCTTCTCTACCTCCACTAATATAATATATGTTTCTCTTCTCTACCTCCACTAATATAATATATGTTTCTCTTCTCTACCTCCACTAATATAATATATGTTTCTCTTCTCTACCTCCACTAATATAATATATGTTTCTCTTCTCTACCTCCACTAATATAATATATGTTTCTCTTCTCTACCTCCACTAATATAATATATGTTTCTCTTCTCTACCTCCACTAATATAATATATGTTTCTCTTCTCTACCTCCACTAATATAATATATGTTTCTCTTCTCTACCTCCACTAATATAATATATATTTCTCTTCTCTACCTCCACTAATATACTAATATAATATATGTTTCTCTTCTCTACCTCCACTAATATAATATATGTTTCTCTTCTCTACCTCCACTAATATAATATATGTTTCTCTTCTCTACCTCCACTAATATAATATATGTTTCTCTTCTCTACCTCCACTAATATACTAATATAATATATGTTTCTCTTCTCTACCTCCACTAATATACTAATTCAATATATGTTTCTCTTCTCTACCTCCACTAATATAATATATATTTCTCTTCTCTACCTCCACTAATATAATATATATTTCTCTTCTCTACCTCCACTAATATAATATATATTTCTCTTCTCTACCTCCACTAATATAATATATATTTCTCTTCTCTACCTCCACTAATATAATATATATTTCTCTTCTCTACCTCCACTAATATAATATATGTTTCTCTTCTCTACCTCCACTAATATACTAATATAATATATGTTTCTCTTCTCTACCTCCACTAATATAATATATGTTTCTCTTCTCTACCTCCACTAATATACTAATATAATATATGTTTCTCTTCTCTACCTCCACTAATATACTAATATAATATATGTTTCTCTTCTCTACCTCCACTAATATAATATATGTTTCTCTTCTCTACCTCCACTAATATACTAATATAATATATGTTTCTCTTCTCTACCTCCACTAATATAATATATGTTTCTCTTCTCTACCTCCACTAATATACTAATATAATATATATTTCTCTTCTCTACCTCCACTAATATAATATATGTTTCTCTTCTCTACCTCCACTAATATAATATATGTTTCTCTTCTCTACCTCCACTAATATACTAATATAATATATGTTTCTCTTCTCTACCTTGACTAATATAATATATATTTCTCTTCTCTACCTCCACTAATATACTAATATAATATATGTTTCTCTTCTCTACCTCCACTAATATAATATATGTTTCTCTTCTCTACCTCCACTAATATACTAATATAATATATGTTTCTCTTCTCTACCTCCACTAATATAATATATGTTTCTCTTCTCTACCTCCACTAATATAATATATATTTCTCTTCTCTACCTCCACTAATATAATATATGTTTCTCTTCTCTACCTCCACTAATATAATATATATTTCTCTTCTCTACCTCCACTAATATAATATATATTTCTCTTCTCTACCTCCACTAATATAATATATGTTTCTCTTCTCTACCTCCACTAATATACTAATATAATATATGTTTCTCTTCTCTACCTCCACTAATATAATATATGTTTCTCTTCTCTACCTCCACTAATATAATATATATTTCTCTTCTCTACCTCAACTAATATAATATATGTTTCTCTTCTCTACCTCAACTAATATAATATATGTTTCTCTTCTCTACCTCCACTAATATAATATATGTTTCTCTTCTCTACCTCCACTAATATAATATATGTTTCTCTTCTCTACCTCCACTAATATAATATATGTTTCTCTTCTCTACCTCCACTAATATACTAATATAATATATGTTTCTCTTCTCTACCTCCACTAATATACTAATATAATATATGTTTCTCTTCTCTACCTCCACTAATATAATATATGTTTCTCTTCTCTACCTCCACTAATATACTAATATAATATATGTTTCTCTTCTCTACCTCCACTAATATACTAATATAATATATGTTTCTCTTCTCTACCTCCACTAATATAATATATGTTTCTCTTCTCTACCTCCACTAATATAATATATGTTTCTCTTCTCTACCTCCACTAATATAATATATGTTTCTCTTCTCTACCTCCACTAATATAATATATGTTTCTCTTCTCTACCTCCACTAATATAATATATGTTTCTCTTCTCTACCTCCACTAATATAATATATGTTTCTCTTCTCTACCTCCACTAATATAATATATGTTTCTCTTCTCTACCTCCACTAATATAATATATGTTTCTCTTCTCTACCTCCACTAATATACTAATATAATATATGTTTCTCTTCTCTACCTCCACTAATATAATATATGTTTCTCTTCTCTACCTCCACTAATATAATATATGTTTCTCTTCTCTACCTCCACTAATATAATATATGTTTCTCTTCTCTACCTCCACTAATATACTAATATAATATATGTTTCTCTTCTCTACCTCCACTAATATAATATATGTTTCTCTTCTCTACCTCCACTAATATACTAATATAATATATATTTCTCTTCTCTACCTCCACTAATATAATATATGTTTCTCTTCTCTACCTCCACTAATATACTAATATAATATATGTTTCTCTTCTCTACCTCCACTAATATAATATATGTTTCTCTTCTCTACCTCCACTAATATAATATATGTTTCTCTTCTCTACCTCCACTAAAATACTAATATAATATATGTTTCTCTTCTCTACCTCCACTAATATACTAATATAATATATGT
Organism: Oncorhynchus mykiss; assembly: GCF_057628025.1. NCBI lineage: Eukaryota > Metazoa > Chordata > Actinopteri > Salmoniformes > Salmonidae > Oncorhynchus > Oncorhynchus mykiss. The sequence goes on from NC_143039.1 coordinate 79,984,630, forward strand.
TTCTCTTCTCTACCTCCACTAATATACTAATATAATATATGTTTCTCTTCTCTACCTCCACTAATATACTAATATAATATATGTTTCTCTTCTCTACCTCCACTAATATACTAATATAATATATGTTTCTCTTCTCTACCTCCACTAATATACTAATATAATATATGTTTCTCTTCTCTACCTCCACTAATATAATATATATTTCTCTTCTCTACCTCCACTAATATAATATATGTTTCTCTTCTCTACCTCCACTAATATAATATATATTTCTCTTCTCTACCTCCACTAATATAATATATGTTTCTCTTCTCTACCTCCACTAATATAATATATGTTTCTCTTCTCTACCTCAACTAATATAATATATGTTTCTCTTCTCTACCTCCACTAATATACTAATATAATATATGTTTCTCTTCTCTACCTCCACTAATATAATATATGTTTCTCTTCTCTACCTCCACTAATATACTAATATAATATATATTTCTCTTCTCTACCTCCACTAATATAATATATGTTTCTCTTCTCTACCTCCACTAATATACTAATATAATATATGTTTCTCTTCTCTACCTCCACTAATATAATATATATTTCTCTTCTCTACCTCCACTAATATAATATATGTTTCTCTTCTCTACCTCCACTAATATAATATATGTTTCTCTTCTCTACCTCCACTAATATACTAATATAATATATGTTTCTCTTCTCTACCTCCACTAATATAATATATATTTCTCTTCTCTACCTCCACTAATATAATATATGTTTCTCTTCTCTACCTCCACTAATATAATATATGTTTCTCTTCTCTACCTCCACTAATATACTAATTTAATATACAGTGGGGCAAAAAAGTACTTAGTCAGCCACCAATTGTGCAAGTTCTCCCACTTAAAACGATGAGAGAGGCCTGTAATTTTCATCATAGGAACACTCAACTATGACAGACAAAATGAGAAAAAACATCCAATAATAGTAATATTACGTCTGTTTCCAGGAAGTGGAGGATAGCTAAGAGGCCAGGAGAGAGAGAACTGGCGTCCCAAATTGCTCCCTATCTCCTATGTAGTGCACTAATGTTGACCTGGGCCCTTTAGCTCCTATATGTTATACACCCTATGGGCTCTGGGCACTATGGGATATATTGCCATTTGTTAGACAGCCTCAGATAGGTATTGGCCGGGAGAGAGAGAGTCAGAGAATAATCACATTTGAGAGTAATTGAAGCGAGGGCTAAAAGTTATTTTTAATTGATTGCCCAGGATTCTCAGTGAAATGGGTTGAATACTAAAATTAGAACCATTAGTCTCTCTCTGTCTATTTATATTCCCTAGCTCTCTCTCTCTCTCTCTTATTTCCCCCATCTCTTATTATCCAACTGAGATGATTGTGATTAAACCACTCTAATACCTTCCCTCCCTTTTCCAATTTATCTCTCTCTCTCTCTCCTTCCCAGCCTCCCATTTATCTCTC